>NW_027555514.1:236282881-236440381 GCF_003287225.1 Phascolarctos cinereus | reverse complement strand
TGACGATGATGATGATGATGATGATGATGATTTTGATGATAGTAGTACCTACCCCACAGGCTATCATGAGGATCAAATGAGATATTTTTAAAATATTTAATACAGTGCCTGGTACCTAGTAAATGCATAAATAAATGCTTATTTCCTTCCTACATATTAGTCTGTTTTTTCTTTGTTTCCTTCCTTCCTCTCTCCCTTCCTTTTTCTTTCCTTCCTTCTTTTCTCCTTCCCTCCCTCCCTCCCTCCCTCCCTTCCTTCCTCTCTTACTCCTTCTCTTCCTTTCTCCCTCCCCCAGTTCCCTTTTTCCTTCCCTTCCTTCCTTTCTCTCTTTTCCTTCCTCCCTTCTTTTCTCCCTCCCTCCTAGCTCCTTCTCTCCTTCACTTCCTCTGTCTCTCTCCCATCCTTCCCTCCTTTTTTACTTCCTTTCTCTCTCCCTTCCTTCCTTCCTCCCTCCTTTCCTTCTTCCCTCCCTTCCTCTCTTCCTTTCTCCCTCCCTCCTAACTCCATCCTTCCATCCCTTCCTCCCTTTTCCTTCTTTCCTTTCTCTCTCTTTCCTTCCTTTCCTTCCTTCTTTCCTTTTTCTATCCACCCAGCCTCATAAAATAGTTTGAGCAGGGTTGTTTATAAACCTTCAAGAGATATATAAATGTGAATGATTACTTTTTGAAGTAAATGTATTTATTTTATATGCATTTCTAATCTATCCCTACCACTGCCCCCCATTGAAAAAGAGAGAGAAATAAAACTCTCAACATAAACATGCATAGTGTGGCAAAACAAATTTCCACATTGGTCATCACTGACTCAGCTTTCATGGCCATCATCCAGAGAAACAACTCCTACGGAGAAGGGGTCAGCCAGACCCACCAACTATCAACCAGTAACCACAGAGTGCAGGCAAGCCAGCTTAGCTACAGCAGCAAGGTTCCCTGAGGGCGAGACGCAAGGCAGTATGTGCAAAGTGAGCTTAGTGCCCAGAGCTGCCATCCTGAGAAACAGCCCTGTGGGTGAGCCTCAGTTTCCTCATCTGTAAAATGAGAATAATAATACCTGAAAGATCAATGTAATAGGGCTATTGTAAGGCTCAAAAGAAGCATGTAAATCACTTTGCAAGCCACAAAGTGCTTTTGGAATATCAGCTATTATTAATACTCTTAGACAAAACTGCATCAGATCATCCCTGTATTCTTCTTACTTTTTGGCACTACTAAATTTAATTTTCAAGGGAAACACATATGTCCTAGGATTCATTTAAAACCTAAGGGCATTGATAGCACTAATTAATATTCAGTTAGAAGCATTGAAATGCATCATCCTTTTTTATTTAGGATATAAGAGCTTCCCTCTTCCACCCCAGTGGCTGCCACTACATAATTTCACTAGAGTATCAGATTTTATCTTGTATAATGGAAGGTCACATCCTTGTCCTATAAGAATGAATGAAGTTATATTGTGGTCAAATCCAGTTTGAATTGATTAAGGAAAATTGGCTGAGGATATGGATCAATTACATATTTAAAGACTAGAGGACAAGACCATCTAAGATATATTTCACATTCATTTGTTACTTGAACAACATTATTTCTAAAGTCAATTTACCTTACAGTCAAAAGGATTCTTTCATAAACCATTTTTAGATTTACAACAGCCTTATGACACAAGAATAGTATTATTATTACATATTATTATATAACAGTATTATTATCCCTATTTTATAGATGAAGAAACTGAGTCCCAGAGATGTAGTAATGCATTTAGTATCAAGCAACAAAAACTTATAAAATTATTTACTATGCATTAGGCACTTTACTAGGTGCTTGGGGATATATAAAGACAAAAAAAGAAACAATTCCTGCTCCCAGGGAGGTGACATTCTAATCATAGGAGAAAACATGTATATTTAAATAGTCTGCATATTCAGGTATATTCAGTAAAAATACAAAATTTCTAAATATTAGGTAGTTACAGAAAGAAGAATTAGAAGGGTATGAAGAGTCTTGCTGTAGAAAAGGTAGCTGTGTCACGTCTTGAACAAAGCCAGAGATTCTATGAGGCAGAAGTGGGGGGGGGGGCTTTCCAGTCATGGGGGGAGTGCCAATGAAAGGGCACAAATAATAAATAAATGTCACTATCTGGGTCTTTCTCACTTCAAGCCTAGAGCTTCCAATGCTTCCCACCACAGTTAAACTTAGTAAATGGAGAACAAAAGAAATCCTCCTTTTCTTCTTTCATCCACCAGGTGTCCCTGTTCTCAAACTTGGTAAGGTACATAGGACTGTATGTATGTGTATATGTACACATATGCACAAATACACATGTCTATGCATGCACAAATACAGCTCCCTACCTGTTTTCTGGCATAAATTGCCATGATCATTTATGTATAGTAATGAAGGGAAAACAGCAACCTGGATAAAATGAAGCATATTCGGGAAATCTCTCATCTCATTTTAGCTAATTAGTTTCTGATGTTCTACCATTGATAGTACTAAAGACTTTGGTCCACTCCACCATGTATATTCAAAACTGGTTATGATGATAGACATATTTGTGTAAATCAATGAACAGTGAACAAAGCACATATTGCAAGAATTTTCTAAGCATTGTCCTGCAAATAAATACTTTAGCTTAGTTACTAAACATAATAAGTTGCTGATCATCAAACATATATTAAACATATATTATGTGTGAGGCATTATGCTATGTGCTGGGGATACAAAGAAAGGCAGAAATAATTCCTGCCCTAAAGGAGCTTAAGGCAAGAACACTTAGTGTGGCTTAATAATGCCATAATCTCCAGTGGTGCAGGCAGACATTCTAGGTAGAGTCCACATCTCCAGATGCCATCTTCACTTAAGGATGGAACCCTCACCAGTGCACTCAAAGCTGCATGGACCAGTGTCTCCTTTAAATTAGAAGTGAGAAAAGAATCTTGCAACTTTTACCAGTAGGAGATGAGGGAATGAGTAGGCAGGGGAGGGGAGTTGAAATGGGGAATGTGTAAGGACTAAATTCATTGAAATGTGGGATGAGCAAAAACTAAATTAATTTAGTCCTACACATGGGATGATACAACCAATGGAATCAAAGGAAGTGGGAGTTATAAACGTATAAACACAGAAGTTACTGGGTTGTTTTTTCTTTTTTAACAGATTATGCTAAAAGGCATAAAAGATCACCTTGATTACAGGACAATTCATGTTGAGCTTTAAGGTAGATAAAATATGAAATCAACTTTTTAAAAAGTTATGAGATACATTTCACAGAAGTTGGGCATCTGGGCATCTGTAGTATATGTCTAATATATGCTTGATGATCGATTAACAATTTGTTATGTTGAATAATTAAACTAAAGTATTGATTTGTATGACAGTGCTTAGACATTGTTACAATATATGCTTTGTTCACTGCTCATTGATTTACACAAATATGGCTTATCACCATAAATAGTATCGAATATACATGGTGGAGTGGACTCTGAGAGGGAAGGGGTAGGCAGGTTGGAGGCAAAAGTTATCATTAAGATAGGGGCCTCTGCACATCTGATTTCACTGGTCTAAGTGAGACTTACTGTGGAAATTCCTTCCACCAAGGCAGAAATTGGATTCAATATTCTGTAACCTTTAGACCTGGAATGTTGCATGGGACACTGAGAGCATCAAAGACTTACATATTATAATACAACTAGTATACATCAGAAGCCAAACTTGAACCCAGATCTCTGTTTCCAAGGGTAGTCTTTTCATTTTACTGTCCTGCATTGTTTCATATGGCATTTTTTCTTAATAGGGCCCCACCAAATCAAGAGAATCCCATATACTTTATTCAGTATGGAACAGTAGATAATCCTGAAATGAGAGCGAGAGCTGGGTTCAAATATTGGTTGTTTCTTCTTAGTTGTCCCTTGGTAAGTCTCCTTACCTGTCTTGATTTTAGTTTCCCCATCTGTAAAAGAGAGACAATAAAGCCTGGGCTTCAAAGAGGCAGCACAAGCACTTTGAAAATGGCAAAACATGATATAAATAGGAAATATTATTATGATCAACAATTATCTGCTCAAATAGACAGATGGCATCTTTGAGCTGTTTCAGTTAAACAGATATTTACCACATGAGAGCCACCTTCCATCCTCAGTGTCCTCGTCTCTCGCATTTTCGGAGACATCAATAGAGAAGTGTCAACCACTTTCCTTGGGAAACAGTTTGATGACCAAATTTTCCATGACTCTGGAACTCCTTTCTGGTATCCAGGTGTTTTACTAAATTTTTTTTCCTTGCTAATGTCTTTCCATTTCACCTAGTCGTGGCAACATACTTCACGCTAAGCAATTTCTTTCCTCTTTTGGCACTTAGACCTTTTAAATATTTGTAGATTGTTATCCTATTTCCTTTTAGTCATAGCTTAGTCAGGCTAAATGTACTTTATATAGAACTTCTCACAAATTCATTTATCATTCTTAATCATTTTGTTGTGCCTGAGCATTTTTTGATATCCAAGTCACCTTTTTATTTTCTCCCCAAACACAAGCACCATATTCTATCTCAATTTTCTAGCTCAACTGTTTGTCTAAGTGGGAATGAAAAATTCATGGGGGGGGGGAGGATAGTCACAGGAGAATTCCCAGGGAGCCATGGGGACTGGATTCAAAGCTGTTTAATGGTGAAGGTAGCAAATAGTGGGCTACAATAGAGTAGGTTTGCCCAAACCCTTCTGGACTTTGTCCATCTAATTCATTTCCTCCTAGTCTTTGTTCCCAGAAATCACAAATTTTCATAGTTGAAAGGGACCTTAGAAGCCATCTAATCCAGCTTGTACCTGTCTGACAATCTCTGCTCCAACACCCCCAACATGTAGTCATCCAGTCTTAAAGATCTCGACTGAACAAAAGCCTACTATCTTCTACGAAAGATTCATTCCATTTTTTGAGAAGGTTTAAGTGTTGGAAAGATTTTTCTTAACATTGACTTAATATCTGCTTTTTGGGGTGTTTCATTGCTACTATTCACTAGGGTAAAGCAGAATAAATTCAATCGCCCTTTCATATGGTACTTATGCAAATACATGAAGACCACCATCATTCCTTCCTCTCTACCCTGACCCTCTGAAGACTACTTTTCTCCTGGTTAAACATTCCTGGTTAGGCTGCTAGGTAATATAGTGGATAGAGAATTGGACTTAGAGTCAGGAAAACCAGAGTTTGATTCATGCCTCCAATCTTTACTAGTTGTATTACCTTGGGCAAGTCACTTAATCTCTCAGCCTCTTGTTCCTCATCTACTTCACAGAATTGTTAAAAAAATTAAATGGCATATATAAAGAACCTTAAAACACTAACATTTTTATGTTGGGTATTATTAATATTTAATCAATTTTGATGACGTGATCATTTAATGACATGATCAAATTAGTATCTAATTATTATTGATGATCATGCCCTTTAGAGAGAACATGGAGCAGTGAATAGCATTCTGGACATGCAGTCACAAGGACCTGGGCTTAAATTCCACCTTAGACGTGTACTAGCTATACCACCTTATGCAAATCTCTCCATGCCTCAAATTCCCCAACTGTACAATGAGAGGGTAGGACTTTATGGCTTCTAAGATCTCTTCTAGCTCTAAAGTTATGAACTTAAGATGAGTGCTTTCATAGGATCACAGTTCTAGAGTTGAAAGGGACCCTAATAGGCATTTGGTCCAGCCCCCACATTGAACAGGTGAAGAAACTAAGATCCAAAGAAGCTAAATTACTTACCCAAGGTCACACATAATAAATATCAGAGGCAGGATTTGAACTCAAATCCTCTGACTTTGAAACCAATGCTTTTTATGCTGAACAATGTTCTTCCTAAAATGGTACTACTATTACACAAATGATGCTATAAATACTTTGGTTTGTACAGAACCTTTCTTTTTACCATTGACCTTCTTGTACTATTATGCCTAGCAGTAGAACTTCTGGGTCAAAGGGCATGGACATTTTAGTCACTTAGTAAAATTGCCAATTTCTTTTGAGAATTATTGGACACCACTGGCTCGTTACTGTGCCCAACTTTTCAGGGCTCCTCTAACATTGACCATTACAATCTTCTGTCATCTTTGGAGGGTTTTAAATGTAAAATGTTTAAGTAGTTTGTGTTTTATCTTTGTGACAATAAGGGGCCTCAACAAGCAAATGACCTGATCATACCTGTGTTTTAGACTTGGGAGATGTATGGCAGATGGGTGGGAAAGTGCAGAAACTAGAGAAAGGGAGACCAATTAAGAGGCTATGGCAGTTGTGGTGAAGGTCTTAACTAGGATGGTGACCATGGAGATTAAGACAAAAGGGTGATTGAAAGAGAGATTATTGAGGCAGAATCAACAAGATTGGGCAATTGTTTGGAGATGGGATATAAGGAGAGTGACTCTGAGGTGACCAACACCTCTAGGTGAGGTGGTGGTGGAAAAGAAGTGTCCCAGACAGAAGCAGGGAATTTATGAAGAGGAATGGTTTTGGGGTTAAAGATAATTAGGTTTGCTTTGCATATGTTAAGTTTGAAACATCTACAGGATCTAGTAGGCAGGTGGTGCCTAGAGAAATGAGGGTTGTGATATGTCAATTTGGGAGTTATTTTTATAAAGATAATAATTGAACTCAAGATAATCAGATCACTGAGAAAAAGTATAGAGAGAGAAGAAAAGAGGATCCACAGAGTGCTGAGATAGACCAGCATGTACAGAGGCAGTATGTGATGCACCAAAGGAGAATGAGAAAGAATAATCAGACAGAACAGAAGAAAACCAGGAGAGAATGGTGTCATGAGACACCAGAGTTGGGAGGAGGGAAGGGATGGTTGCAATTAACAGAGCTAAGCATTGCCAAGAGATCAAGGAAGATGAGGCCTGAGAAAAGGCCATTGCATTTGGTAGGTAAGAGATCACTTGGTAAACTTAGAGTGGGTGGTTTTAGCCAGGTGGTGGAGTTGGGATTTTAAAATGGCTGAGAAGTGAATGGCATATGAGAAACCGGAAGCAATGGTGAGCTGCTATAAATTGAGGGAACTTCTTGGGTGCTGGTTGTTTAAGGGATTTGCATATGTTCATAGAACCAATATATCTCCAAGACAGGACTCGAACCCAGGTCTTCCCGAAACCAGTACACCTCATTGCCCACTTCATGATCCCTATATCTTCTATGTACTTTGTCACAAAACTTTCTTTTACTTTTCCTTCTCTTCAACCTTGGACTTTCTCTTTTCCCTTCTTCTCCTTCTTCTCTTTGAGTGGTTATTGCTTTAATTCCCCTAGGAAATAATATTACCATTGTTAAGTGATAAAAGCCTCCAGTAAAATTAAATTCTTAGTGATCTAACAGGAGACTTGAGTCCTGGAACTAGTCAAAGGAATCTGGGAATGCTAAAAGTGCAATCTGGGAATATTAATAGGGAGCTTTATGCTGAAAGTCCAGTACTCGGAAGCAATTTTATATGTTCAGTGTGCCCATGCATGTGCCTACATTAATAAAATATTGATTGGACTTTGGATTTCCAGTGGAAAATGATTGACTCCAAGGAATAAAATAATTAAGTTGGGGGCCTGCATAGTCAATGAATAGTCAATCTTTAGCTGGGATTTATTATATCAAGCTAGTAAAAGGGCTGACTTTCTTTTTGTTGAGCCTAAATAAGAGTTTAGGGAGATGTTTAAATAATGTGAGTTTTTATTTTGTTTTCTGCTACTGAATTTAATATATAATTATGCATCTTAGGTTCAAGGAACTATAATTTCCCTTGACAACAATTCTTCCCTCTATTTGGCTAGTGGATTTAATATATTTTGTCACAGTCTACATCTCTCTCTCTCTCTCTTTCTCTCTCTCTCTCTCCCCTTTCCATCTGTCTCTATTTCTCTCATTCTTTCTTTCTCTGCCTGTCTGTTTCTGCTTCCATCTCTTTCAATGGACTTGTGATTTCATTGATGCCAGGAGCTCCCTCCAAATATTCTCGTCTACTCATTCTCTTTCTCTGTCTGTCTGCTTCTGCTTCCACCTCTCTCAATGGACTTGTGATTTCATCGATGCCAGGAGCTCCCTCCAAGTATCCTTGTTTACCAGTGTAAATCAGCCCCATACACGGTTACTTTATAGGCTTAGAGAATTGCCTGGGACCCTAGGTGGTTAATGATTTGCCCAGGGTTACACAAGCAGCAGGTATCAGCGGCAGTACTTAAACTGACATTTTCTTGAGGCTGAATCTAGCTTTCAGACCACTATATCGAGCTGTCTTTTCTCACATATTTGCCAGCTAAAACATTCATATGAAGGCTAATGTTGAGAACCAGGGATGAAAGGACCATGAGCTTTCACACTGGAAGGAACATTAGAGTTCCCAAGTCCAGTATGATCATTTTGGATCAAAAGAGGGCCCAAAGAAGTTAAATGACTTGTCCAAGGTCACACAGGTAGCCAATAAGAGAGATGAGATTTTAATCCAGGTCTTCTAATTTCAAATCCAATGCTTGGGATGAGGAACTGGGTATGTTAGGAATGTATCATAGACATTGATCTCAAAAGGAACCTTATAAGGTCATTTCGTCCAACTCTCATTTTGCAGGTGAGGAAATTGAGAAATTAACTGACTTAGCTAAAGTCACACAGGTAGTAAATAGCACTGTCAGGATTTAAACCCAAGTCCAAATTCTGTTTTCTCTCATTCTGTGATGCCAAATCCTTAATACTTTTTGCTACAAAACATTCAGATAAGAATGGATGGGAATAGTCAAGCGTCATTTGACTCCCCAATTTCAGTATGAAGTGGAGAAGAGTAATAAATTTGAAAATGGAATGGAGTTCCTTTTGGAATAACCAAGTTGAGCCTTCTTTAATAATTGGGAGCTGAATGTAACCAAAATCCATGTATTCAATGGTCAAGAAATTTCATATCCAAAAATGTATCTAGTTCCCCAGGGCAGCTAGGTGACATATTGGACCTAGAGTCAGGAAAACCAGAATTCTATTACTGCTTCTGACATTTATAACCATCTCTCAGCCTCAGTTTCCTCATCTGTAAAATGGAGATATTAATAGCATCTATCTCACAGAGTTGTTGTGGGATCAAATGAATAAACTAATATATGTTATGAAATACATGTAAATTGCTTTCAAACCTTAAAGCACTATATAAATACTAGTTATTGTTGTTTTGGTGGTGGTGGTGGTGGCGGCGGTGGTATTATTATTATTATATTATTCATTAGACCCTCCCTGTCATGTTAAACATTTTCTACCCCTGAATGTGGAAGGACAATTAAAATGGAAAATCTTGCCTCTAGGATCATAGACTTTAGAGGTGGAAGGAACTTCAGAAGTCAGCTAGAGCAATTCCCTCTTTAGGAATAAGAAACCAGGTCCAGAGAGTTTAAGACTTTTATCCATGGTGGAAAGCAGATGCCCTTCTAGGGAGCCACATGGCCCCTGGAATGGAATCAGATAAAGACAATTCCAAAGTGGTAATGCCTGGGCCATTCTGGGAATTAAAGTTACAAAAGTTAGCAGTAGTGTCAAAGTGAGGGAATAGTTCTAGGACTTAATCACCTGGACTGTCAAAGTCCAGGAAAAGAGATTGACTCCCTAGAGATACCAAGTACATTCCTGAGGTGGGTGGGAGTAAAGGAAAGGCACTGTGTAGAAGGGAGAAGAAAGAGTTTGATGCCAGAGTAGTACCATCTGTAGGGAGAACTGTGTAAGTCCTGAGGGAGGTGGGAATCACTGGTGGAGTGACTTGTGGGACCACAAATTCTATGAAAATGAGGCTCATTGAAGAAACGAGAGTTGTTTTGACTCTCTTTAGCTTTATGTAAGCTTGAGTTTTTGTTTTGTTTTGTTTTGATTGGGTTAATTGAAACCTATATTATATTTAATGATTTGGTAGCCTGAATGATTACGTGGGAAATGACAGTCTTTATCTTTTTTGTTATGAAAATCTAGACACAAACCACATTCTAATATTCCTAGAGGAAACCCTGAGTGGAAATGTGAAGGGGAGAGGAGTGGCAGGGGAAAGTTACATGGTGAAAAGCACCTAAAAATAAACCCAGTCCTTGTTACCTTACTGCCATGATTCTGGACCTTAGGTTGTAATTGAGTGCTTGGACCCCAGCCCTAGGACCATATCTCTCCCCAGCCCAAAGACCTTATCTCTGGCAATAACTCATGAGTGGGCCCCAGTGAGGCAAACCATCACTCCCTGTTACAAGAACAAGCTGACCTCTGTAGAATTTCCCTTGTATGAACAGGACTAACTTGTATCAGCAGAACTATCATATACTGATTCTCAGTTACTGTACGCAATCCAGAGGTCAAGCTATAGACCTCAACTCCCAAAGCTATCTTGTTACAGATGTAGATGTACAGACCCCTTAGAAGTCCCCAACTACTAGGCCATGCCAGTAGCAAATGATGCCTATGGCCTAAGGTACAGAAACAGTATATTAGCATATTTGGCACACCTCTCATTGAACTTTTCCTATATAAGCTTTGGCATCGCTCCTGTTAGGTTGAGAGTTCCCTAAGAAGCTCTGCCCACCATATCAGGGTTACAATAAATTTTTTGCCACTTGACTGGAAGATTGTTTGAGTCCTCAAATTCTTTCCAAACAACTCTGCCCTGAACCTCAGTATTTTGGGATCCCTGCACCTCTAAGCCACATCATAATATCAGATTACATTGTTAAAGTGCTTAAGAGTTTATAAAATATTTCCATTACTACAACTCCCTGAGGTGAGGAATATAAGTACTATTTAAGGAGTATAGTATTATTGTCTACTTTTTTTTTCTTAGATAAAGACATTAAGCTCTGAGAGAGTGACTTGCCAGGGTCATGTAGCCAAAAGTATAGAGTCAGAATAAATTATGGTATATGAATGTTGTGCTAGGAAAAATCAGAAAAAAATAATACAAGGTTGTTGTGCTAGGAAAAAAAAAAGGTTTAATGAAGGATTCAAAGAATCCTGAGAAAACTTGTATGAATTCATTCAGAGTAAAGTGATCAGACCCAGTAGAATAATTTTTATAATGATATAACACTAACAAAAATATCTTTGACAGCTTTATGAATGCCAATGAATGCAATAACCAATTATGGTTTTAGAGAACTGAGGGAGCATGATTCCCACTTCTTTACAGAGAGCTGATGGCCTAGGCATGAAATATAAGGTTTTCAGTCTTAATCAGTATGTTGATTTGTTTTGCTTGACTAAACTTTTGTTTAGAAGGGAATGGAGGGAACTATCTATAGGAGATGATAGGGAAGAATTTGGTGGGGAGCATTAGAGATAAAAAAACAAAGAAAATTTATCAATGAAACATCAAAAATTCCATTTTTTTATTTTATTCTGTTAAATTATATCGTATTTTAAATTCTATACAATAAAAAAAAACCCTGCACAACAAAGGTTTAATTTCATATCTAGCCCTCTGTTCTGACCTTTGCATACTGAAATGTTCATGTTTGTTCATGTTAAGTTCATAATAAGAATTTTTTTATACTCACGAGCAAAATCAGGCCAATTAATGATTTTTCCCCACTGATGCAAAAAGGCAGGAGAGCAGGAGAAGAGAAATTGGATGGCAGAGTTTACCCAGGGGTGAGGAAATGTTGGAAGCTCAACACAGCAAGTTGTTTGATGTTCTAGAATCTGGATGTCAGGCAAGGAGGAAGGAAGAACTTCTGAAGAGGTAGGATACCATTAGTGGATAAAATAGTGCAGTCAGAGTCAGAAGCTCAAGGTTCAAAACCCACCTTTGACAATGATCATCCATATGAAACTGAGCAGTGCCCCCAAGCAACTCTTGAAAGCTGTAAATTGCAGATCCATTGCTGACCTGTTTGGGAAGAGGAAATTTCCTCACTAGGAGCTCCCAATAGGAATAAAATCATCTGTCCAATCAAAAACATATATATATATATATATATATATATATATATATATATATACATATACATATATGTGTGTGTGTGTGTGTGTATATATATATATATATATACATATATATATATATATATATTTTAAGAGGGTAATCATTTTTGGATTCCTGAAGCCCAAATAAGATTATATCTGGACAGCACTGTGTAATATTTAAGGCATTATAAAAATGTCGGTTAAAATACTCAGCTGCGAAACTTTTTATATTAATGTTGTCTCCTCTATCCTACTGAAAATCCTCAAGAGCAGGGATCATTTTGCCTTTGTATTTCCCACACTTAGCACCAAAGCCTGACCCATAGTAAATACTTAATAAATAGATCATGCTTCTTGGTTATTTAATAAACTAATTGATAGGGATTCCCAATTGGGGTGCTAACTTACTGTCTTAGAACCTGGATATAGCAGTTTGGAAGGAGTGATTTTTAAGAACTTCCCAAGTCAAAGCCAAACATTTTAGTCGGCAGAGGCTAAGCAGTGCAAGGTCAGAAAGACGTGTTAGGCAAGAATTAAGAGAATCTCTTGGTTTGAGTTTAAATAATTGGATCCCAGGTAAAATGTTTCCGGACAATACAAGGGGAAGCAGTTAGTGTGTGACTGTTGGGAGCCATGGCAATGAGTCAGACGCTATAAATATGACTTAGCAAACAAGGCAAAATGCACGTGGGTATGTGCAGGTGAGCCAAAAGCAGGGACGGAAATTACAGCCTGCCATCTGCCTCTTACAAGCTTTCTCTCTAGAATCAGCAGCCAGAATGAAAACGTAACACTTGTGAGTGGGGCTCTATTTTGAAACATTTGTAGCAACAGAACACAACACAGAATTCAGCTAGGCTTTAAGTAAGCCAACTGGAAAGGTTGGAGTAGGAATTTCAGATGGCTACTGTTAAAAGAAAAATTCTATGTTCAGCCCTTTACCCTGTTTAAAGAGACAAAACTCAGAAAGAGAAAGTTAAAAAGGAGTTTATTAACACATTAAGGTAGCACAAGATGATAAGCGGTCTGATAAAGCCCACCCTGGGTTTAAACAGAACATTGCTGTCATAGGCAGAAAAAAGAGCCTTCCATATAGGGGCAAAGGTATTTTGATTGGATCACACAATCATGAGGAGGTGGGATTACTGCTGCCTCAGCTCCTCCCTAAGTATTTTGATTGGCCCACATTTCAAATAAGGAGATGGGCTAAATGAACATGCCTGGCAGTTGCTGCCATATACTTTATGAGGATATGAGATCAGTGCTAAGGGGACGCTTCCAGACCGCATTCAGACTGCCCTCTTCTGCAGGACCACTCTCCCCAAAGTCAAGCAAGGTTAAGACGTGGGGTCCCTTCAGAATGACTGCATTAGTGACTGGTTTTACACACCACTGTACCATCATTTCTTCCATGTGCGTTTCCAGAGAAAAGTGTGCTTTTCTTTCTTCAGCACCAATGGATCCTTTTTTTTTGGGGGGGGGGAATAATTGTTTTTTTCATCTATGATAAGAAATAAGCTTATGCATAATCCAAATAGATGACTTTAGATTTATCCCTACTAAATGTCTTATTAATCTAATTAATTAATCTAATTAATCTTATTAAATCTGGCTTAATGTTTTAACCTATTGGGATAACCTCATTCACACCTATCCTCTTCTCTCCATTCCCCACCCTCTTTCAAGTCCCTTTCACTTCTCACCTGTACTATCTTAACGGTTTCCATTCCTGTAGTCTCTTCCTTTGTCAAATCCTTCCTTTATATATCTGCTAAAGTGATTCTGAAAGCACAAGTCTGATAATATTATGTAAGTTGTTCCATAAACTCCAATGACTTCCTGTTATATTTGGCCAAATACAAACTTCTCTAGTTTGGCTTTTCATAACCTGAGTCCAACCTAGTTTTCCAGGGTTATTCTATATTACTCCATTTCACTCAGTCTGTGGTCCAGCCAAACTGGACTTGTTCTTCCTCTCATATAAACATTCCATTTCCCCTTTGCATGGTTTTGCACCCCCACCCAAGGCCTGGACTGCACTTTCCACCTCACCTCCATATCTTTGAATTGCTAGTCTTTTTTCAAAGCTCAGATCAAATTCTACCTTCTATGTGAGGCTACTTGTACGCCCCCCTGTAAAATAACGTATTTATTTTCTATCTAGTTATGTGTGTAAATGATGTATCCCCAAAGCAGTCCTTGAGAACAGACACTGTTTCATTTTTTGCCAACTGTCATCAGATCAGTGCCTAGCACAGTGACTGGTCCATAGCAGGTACATACTAATTGCTTGCTATGTTGATTTATTTGGAATCTTATAGGATCTTGCTGCTGTCATCCAACTTTGTCATCTGCAAATTTGACACATATGCCATTTGGATCTTCATCCTTTCATGGATAAATATTGAATTGTCTAGGACCAAGGACACATCCCTTGGGTATGCCATTAAAGATCTCAATCTAAGTTAACATTGAACCATTAGTCACTGTCTGGACATGCAAACAATTCCAAATTCACCTGTACTGGCTATTCAATATGTCTCTATTTCGTCAGCACAGATACTACAAGAAATTTTTTCCAAGTGCTTTGCTGAACTTTCTCTACAGTACCTTCTGACCTGTCAGTTACTAGGCTATACTATACCATGTTGCTTCCTAATCCTGAAGAGTAATTTCACAAAGTCACAGAACCTGAGTTGGAAGGGATTTCAGAGGTCATCTAATGTGACTTAGAATCCCTTCTGCAACATGCCCATTAAATGGCCTCAAACCCCTTTGCCTGAAGAACTCTAGTGAAGGAGATCCCATCAGAGGGCTGCATTTAGAGTCAGAATACCTGAATTCAAATCCAGGCTCTACCATTTACTATCTTGTGGTCCTATGAAAGTCATTTAACTTCTCTAGGTCTCAGTTTCCTCAATTGTAAAATTCAGGAGGTTGGACTAGATGACCTCTGAGTTTCCTTCTAGCCCTAAGTCTATGAACACACACACACACACACACACACACACACACACACACACACCCTTACATTTGGCATCTTACACAGATTATGCTTAGGAACAAATACAAGAAAGCGTCTTAAGAGAGAAAGAGAACAAGTGATAGCTCTGGAATTTGGAGAAGAAAGTATTTTCTTCATTGTTATTGAGCTATCAATTAAAAAGAAGATATTAGAGTTGTTGGACCGAGGGCAGTTGTGTTATCTTAACTATTGCCTTAACTTAGCTGATTGAGCATGGTGATGGACTGTGTAGATAAGTGCCACACAAAGCAGAAGACGGATGAGCAAACTTGTTCAGGGCCTTCAACCCTGAATGTATGATGCCTGCATTTTTCTTCCCTCTCTACCCCATACCGCACGTCCCACTGGAGAAACTTCTGCCCTGATATTCCAGTCTTCTGAATGGTCACTGCCTGCCCAGACTACTATTTCATTTGGGACCTTAACCATGTTTCACTTTACAACTCGGAGGTCTGGACTTCTCTTCCTCCTTGCCCTCAACTTCCTATTCCTTGCACGATCCCTACCCCACTTGGGTGAAATCACTGAATATTTGAGTATAGGCATTTAAAAAAATAAAAAAACGATCATACCATAAAATTTGGTGGTCTTTACTGACAGGATTATTACGAAATTGCACATATCCTGTTGTGGAGTTATAATTTAGATGCCTCTCAGCTTAGATGCCTCTAGGCTATAAGCTACTCATAGGAAGGGAATATGTCTTTTTATCCTTAGCAGTGTTTAGAAAAAAATTATTGGATATATGAGATAGGGATCTTCAAAGGGAGTGAAGGAAGGATACAGGGTGAAATTTAAATGATATAAAAACAAAAGATACTGATAATATTTATATTTAAAAAGCAGTGCATTGAACATGGCAGGTATTCAAAAAAAATTTGTCGAATGAATGAACTTTCATTTGCATCCTCTTTTATGCAGTTCCCCTTTTGAAAAAGAGGGTGAATTTGAAAGACTACTGGTCCAACACAGAAGCATATTTTATGCCTATGAAATAGTTTGAAGTTGACATTTTTATTTGTCACTCTTGTGCCAGAAACTCTCATGTGATGACAAGAAAAGGGCCTTGGTACATTCTGAGCGTATTCTCAATTCTCTGGCTCATTACTTCTCACTCTAAAAATCTGAGAGCATCACTATGGGGATAGCCCACAGTTGCTGTTGCTGACTACTCTTGGAGGCACACAGATCACAAGCTCAAGGAAGAAAAAGTTTTATAGGACAAAGGAAACAAGTAGCATTCATACCAGAGTATGAGGAAAATGTTGATACATCATTGAGCAATAGTATTTTCCAGAGACCTGTATAGCCTTAGTTATTTACAGTTGCGTAAATGACTAGGCAGATTTCCAGAAGGTTTTCACAGCACTTCAGAGGACATCAGCTGCCCCAGCTCCCAGCAGGTAGCATCAGTTCCTCCTAAAGTTCTGCCTCTCCCCTGTATTGATCCCCACCTGCAAGTCTCCATGGCTCTGAATAGGCCCTATCATTAACCCTTTCACAACTGGGGAAAGGAGACTTCAGGGAAGCCTCTTAAGTGAGCCTGTCTCTATGTGGAAAGGGGAAATATTGCAGTTGCCTATATCTTCGCCTTCTGATAGCTCTAAAGCAGTAATACATGGGCAGGATGATTCCATTCTGAAGACTTTGCCTTGAGTTAAGGTCCCCTATTACCTCTGATTTCACATGTGAGGTCGTTCAGGAATTATGCTCCTTCTCTCTCTGGACTGTTCCCCTCAGGTTGAGACAGAATGAATTCCCTAGCTCCCAGGTGGTATTCCTTGCCTATGTCAGCACTTCAGTCTGGAAACTTCATAGAACACCTCCAATTTCTGCTTCAATTACCTGCCTAGACCTAAGTCACTCTGACACCAACTGGGAAGGGTTATTCAAGTTACCTAAGGCTCCTTACATACAGGATAGAGGAATGAGCATAGAAAATGAAGCACTCCCCATCATTAACATGCATTGGGAAGAAGCAAAAATTACTATCCATATGATTTTACATAATTTTCCTTTTTTCTTGCTAATATAGTCAGTCTAAAATGGAAAGGTAAGAAAGAGGAGGGAAAAAAATTAATAGGCCCTGAGCTGTGGCAGCCCCTTTTAATGTATCCTATTATCACTCCTAATTACAAAAGAATGATGATTCACCAAGAGTCACCCATCAATTGGTGGCAAAATAAATGGTTATCTACTCCAGCAGTTCCTTCCTGTAGGATAGTAAGAAAGCTCCTTCCAACTGCTGCCAAACGGATACTCCTAAAACCCTGCTCTAACCATGCCATTAGGTGGCAGGTAGGTATCTAAGGGGACAGAGTGCTGGACTTGCAGTGAGGAAGACTGAGCTCAAATCAGGCCTCTGACACTTACTCACTGTGTGATCCCTGGGCAATTCACCTAACCTCTCTGTACCTCAGTTTCCTCATGTTTAATGAAGATTTTATTAGCACCTGTCTCCCAGGGTTGTTATGAAGATAGAATGAGATAATAATTTGTAGGGCCTTTTGCAAACCTTAAGGTGCTATATAAACATTAGCTATTATTCTTTTACTTACCTGTCTCAGAAAGCTCCAGAGACTCTCTTTTGTCTCTAAGCTAGGGTCCTTAACTTTTTTGCATGTGTCATGGAACCCTAAGGCAATCTGGTGAAGCCTGTGTACCTGAATAATGTTTTAAATAAAATATATAAGATTAAAAAAAAGTTTCCAGATGCCTGGTTAAGAACCCAAGCCCAAGAAAAAATAAAATCTTTTCTGACACTTCAAGCGTGTTATAATCTGACTCTGGCTTACCTTTCTATATTTATGTCATTCATGTTATCTTTGCTCAGGCTAGCCTACTTCATCTCCAGTCTCCAGATCTTTGCCCAGGATGTCTCCCATACCTGGAGTTCATTGCTTCTTCACTTCCACCTTTGACCGATATCCCTAGCCACCTTAAAGGCTCAGCTCAAATGCTCCTTCCTACATGAAGCCAACTGTGGTCACTGCTCCCAGACCCAAGTTGCTGGTGCCCTTTGATCGTAGAAATGACTTTGTGTTTACTTCGTCTACATCTTGTAGTTATTTATGCATGAGCCTTACCAAAGAGAATTCAAACTTCTTGAAAACATGAACTGTTGGGTTTTTTATCTTGTTATTGCCTATGCCTGGAACACAGTAGGCAAGTGCCTGCTAAATGCTTATTGGCCCTGAAATTGCTGAAGAAAAGCTTAATTAAGCAAAGAATTGTGATACTTTGAGGATTCTGTGAAAGTGTAGTAGGGATGTCCATCTGTTTCTAAGAGACTTTTGTGTCTCTTAGTGTAGTGATAAAGGGCAGGAGAGAGTGCAGAAGTGATTTTTACTGTGTTTGGGAAAAATATCTAGGGATTTCCTCCAAGTTTTGAAACTTGAGCTCCTCTAGGCCAAAGGAACAAGGGTTAGAAGTTGTCACGGCCATTGTCCAAGGCTCTGATGCAGAGCTTTAACTAGAGGCAAAAAGAGGAAGGAAATTACCAGATGACAATTACTCTATGGTAATTTCCTATTTTAATTATTCTTACCATCCAGGTACTAAATTCATTTGTTTCTAGGCTACAAGAAATATCGGTGCTGTAGGTACTTTCTAAATTTCCATGACCTAGGGCAAAGCTCCAGTTTTCCTGCCATCATGATGGCTCTGTTCCAATGTCTCATTCTCCACTCTTCTCTTTGCCTCCAGGATTGAACATTGGTACCTCAAGCAACTGCCCAGAGGCACCATTTCTCATGTGTTCTGACCCAGGGGCAGAGAACCTGTGGCCTTAAGGCCATGTGTGGCCCATGAGGTCCTCAAGTTCAGTCCTTTAACTGAATCCAGACTTCACAGAACAGATCCCACATGTGGTCCTCTAGGTCTTCAAGGACAGCCCTTTGACTGAATCCAAAAAAGTCTAGTTTGTATTCAGTCAAAGGGCTGCCTTTGAGGACCTGGAGGGCCACATGTGGCCTTAAGGTTATAGGTTCCCCATTTTTTGCTAAACCATTTTAGCAGCACATGGCACTTACCACTTCACTCAAGTTTGAGCTTTATCCCTCTTGAGGTTTGTAATTTCATATTCTAAATAGGGGAAGGTAACAGTGAGACACAAAAAGGCAAGGGAGAGAAGGACATCTATTTGGGAGTTGAGGAATAAATGCCAGCATCTTCTGTTCTTTTCTTTCCTTCTCACTCCCATGTAGTGGTAAGTAGCTGCTTCTGCTTAAAGCTCTCCACTTAACTCTTTGTCTTCAGGGATAACAATAAAGCACATAACAATTAAGGGGGGGGCGCAGAGTAAGTGAAAAATGGGAGAAAGTAGTTATCTAGAAGTGAAATCACTTGGTATTACTCTTGTCCAAATCATTTTATCTCTACTTGTGAAAGCGTTTGAATGCTTTACTGCCAATCACGTTGCTTTTTCAAAGAAAAGGAGGAAAAGAGTGTGCATGGTAGGGGAAGAGAATTATCTGGAAAAATCCAAGACAAAATTACAATAACATTTATTAAGGGTCTGCTGTGAACAAACCACCATGCTAGGCTTTGGAGATACACAAAATGAAAAACAATCCATGACCTCAAAGAAGTTATATTTTCCTAAGAGGGAGGAAACATGTAAATGGAAATATAGAAGCTAGGGACTAGACTGGTTTATATATGGAACTTTTGGATGATAAAACTCCATTTACCAATTCAAGTCAGCACCTGCTTTGTAATTTATAATCTTAGAGACTTGCCCAGATCTCTGATGTGACTAGGATCCCATAACCAATTTATTTCAGAGACAGAAATTAAACTGAGGTTTTCCTGGCTTCAAGGCAATTTATTTGAGGAGAAAAAAAGCCTTAATAACTGAGGGGATCTAGAAAGTCTTCTACTATAAGGTGACATATGAGCCATGTATTTTTCTTCATCCTCCCCTTCCATTCAAAATGGGTGATGGGAATGAGTGCACAGAGGGAGGAGCAATATGACAGAGTGGGGAAAGCACTCGATTTAGAATCTAAAGACTTGCATTGGAGTCTGGGCTCTTCTATTCAACAATTACAGGCATACTTCATTTTATTGCACTTGATTTTATTATGCTTTGTAAATGTTGCTTTTTTTTTTAACAAATTGAGCATTGAACAAGTCTATAGGCACCATTTTTTTCAACAGTGTGTGCTTGCTTCATGTCTCTGTCATATTTTGGTAATTCAATATTTCAATTTTTTTTCATTATTATTATATCTGTTTTGGTGATATGTGATCAGTGATCTTTAATGCAACCATTGTCACTGTTTTAGGGTACCATGAACCATGCCCATATAAGAAAAAAAAATTTAATTGATAAACGTTGTGTGAGTTCTGACTGCTCAACCTACCAGCCATTCCCCATCTCTGTCCCTTTTCCTCTCCTCAGGCTTCCCTACGCCCTGAGACACAGCAATATTGAAATTAGACCAATTAGTAATCCTACATTGGCTTCTAATAGTTCAAGTGAAAGGAAGTGTAAATCAATGTGTCAAACTTCATCGTTGTCTTATTTTAAGAAATTGAAACAGCTGCCCCAGCCTTCAGCAACCACCACCCTGATCAATGAGCAGCCATCAGTATCGAAGCAAGACCCTCCATCTGCAAAAAGATTATGACCTACTAAAGGCTCAGATGATGATTAGCATTTTTTAACAATAAGGTATTTTTAGATTAAGGTATGTACATTTTTTAGACAAATCACAATTTCCCACTTAGTAGATCACAGTATAATGTATACATAACTTCATATGTACTGGGAGGCAAAAAAAAAATTGTGTGACTCACTTTATTGTGATATTCTCTTTATTGTGGTGATCTGGAACCAAACCCACAATATCTCCAAGGTATGCCTGTACATAATTGGGGGCAAATTACTTCAACTCTTCAAGCCTCAGTCTCTTCATCTTTGACATGAGGATATGATTGAAAAAGATGAACTGGTCACTTGGTGAGAGCAAGGGCTAACTTATGGACAGCCCAAGCTACATTCAAATTACGTCTTCATTATGTCGAGAGAAAGCAAGGAAGGGCTTCATTCTGTTGGATGGACCCCTGGTGTTAATTTTATGGCATCTCAATCACTATCTTATATGTGAAGGCTTAACTTATTCCCTCCTTCCCCCCCCCCCAAATGTCTAGTTCCTTCCCTTCTAAACTATTTGTATATATTTGTATTTACTGACTTTAGATTTATGAGCTCGTCGCAAGTAGGAATTGTTTCATTCTTTATCTTTTATCTCCATTACCTAATACAACACCTGGCATGTAGTAGGCGCTTAATAAAAGCTTGTTTGGTGATTGGCAAGAGTTGCATGGGATCAGTAAGCATGGATGAATTGTGATCTGCCTCACTGGAAGTAATGTGCACATGGAAGAGGTGGACTGACTGGAGAATCTGAGCGTAATACTTGTACTACTTATCTCTGAACATTATTGCAAGATAAGCTCTTAGTTATCTGTAATATCTAATGTAAGCATGAGCTATTATATTATAAAATATACAGTAATTGGCCCATTAAAGCTTCAACCCTATGACATTAACCTTATTAACACTACGACCTATTCAGCCAAGGCTAACAAGCCATTAGCAATACAGAGCCAAGAAAGTCAGAATTTGATTGATTGACTCATAGCATGTTAAATCTAGAAGGGACCTTATAGATGTTTTCATCCAGCCCCATCATTTTACGTACTTGTACTGGAATTCACACATTAAAAAAAAAACACCTCAATCATGGCCTTTCCACTTATGACAGTTTGACACTTCTCTTTTCCCCCAGTGGCCAATTTGTCCAAGGTCCAATTACCCATTTCTAAGTCATATCTAGAGGCAGGAATAGCACTGTTTACAGTAGCTGATGGATAGATTAATTTCATTTCCTGTTCTTTGGCTCATGCAAATCCTTTCTGGAAGGTGGGAGGAGTTATTTTTATCAATCTGCCTGTGAGCCCGGGGAGAATAGACTTCATATCTTGTACTCTAATTGAATTATAGGTCTCTGGAACCACTGTGAACTTGTCCTTCCTCTGCTTTATAGGCACCATGTGTCAAGCACCAAGGAGAATAAATTATGAATAAGTAACTAATTGGCTCAGTTGCTAGAATTTGTGGTCTGTTTTTCATGAACATTCTATTAAATTTAAGAGAAAATTAAATTCAGATTCTACCATTAATTTGCATTTTTTCTTCCTGGCTACATGCATTTTTTATTACTGTGATACAGAAATGTATAAATAGCTGACTATTTTTATATTTTGAAAGACCTATCACTTTTTTTCCCGAGGATCCTGCTGTCTTTGTAACTTAACTGCATGTATCTCAAATAATTCCAGTTCTTTGAAATTTATGAGGACATGTTTTTCCCCAGTAGCTCATGGCTCACTCCTCTAGCATGGCTAGGAATTGTGCAGATGAAACCAAAGGGGGTCAGACACACTGAAATTGTTTTGATAAAAACCTCTGTGTTCCAATAGCATCCTTTGTTTGGACATTGCTGTATAAATCGAAAGTGTGTAGAGTGCCAGTGGGTTCCACCTGAAGAGGACTTTCAGATATAATAAATGGAATTTCAGGCCTTTGGATCATAGATCTATGCAGGGAGGGACCCCAAAAGTTATCTTGTTAAACCCCCTCATTTTACAGATTAAAAAACTATGGCCCAGTTAGATTAAGTGACTTCCCCAAGATCAATGGTAGCTCTTTAGCCTCAAAGCTGTCATTTAAACCTAGATCCTCTGACTCCAGAGTAGTGTTCTTTTCACTACAGCACAGCATGTTATGGTCTTTAGTGACATTTGCCCCCTAAATTATAGGAGTAAAATTGCATATTAATTTCTAAATCTATATCCAGATGAACTGAAATAGCCATTGGGAGGGTGACCTTCTAATCAACATGCCAGAGAATTAATTTCGACATTTCCTTGGGATTACTTAAAATGAATCAATCATTATATATCTGAGATGATTATCTAATATGTATATTACAATTATAATGTAGTTAAAGCCTAAGTATTCAAAGAAGCGATCCCTTTCGACATACTTCAATTTATTGTGTCTCCAATGTGCCAAATGGCCAAATGGCAGCGTGGATAGAGTGCAGGGCTTGGAGACAGGAAGACTCTTCTTCATGTGTTCAAATCTGGCCTCAGCTACTTACTGCCTACGTGACCCTGGGCAAATCACTTGACCCTGTTTGCCTCAGTTTTCTCATCTATAAAATGAGCTAGAGAAGGAAATGGCAAACCATTCCAGCAACTTTGCCAAGAAAACCCCAAATGGGGTCACCAAAGAATTGGAAATGACTATACAACAATAAATAACCTATTACAGGAAGCTAGGCAGATAGAATGCTGGGCTTAGAGTTAGGAAGACTCTTCTTCGTGAGTTCAAATCTGACCTCAGATAATTATTAGCTGTGTAACTCTGGACAAGTCATTTAACCTTACTTGCCTCAGCTTCCTCATCTATAAAATGAGCTGGTGAAGGAAATGACAAATCACTCCAGTAGCTTTGCCAAGAAAACCCCAAAGGAAGTGGCAAAGAGTCAGATGCTACTGAAAAATGACTGAACAAAGAGCGACAATAAAAACATGCCAGACGCCGTGCTAGGTGCTGGAGTTACAAAGCCAAAAGTGAAACAGCTCCCTATTTAAGGAGCTTACATTCTACTGGGGGAACAGCCAGTATGTATAAGTAAATACAAAATACCTATAGGGTAGTTGGAGGGAGGAAGGCAGAGCCCTCTAGAACTTTTGAGATGATATCACTGTGGGTCTAAGGGAGCATGATATTTTATGTCATCAAAAGCTTATGCTTTTAAAATCATTTTTTTTCCTGAACTCCCATTGTCTTTGGTCTCACCCTGTTCACCCTCATTCTTTTTTCACAATGAGAAGCTACATCATAAAATGGAATGGGTATTAATGAATAGTATCCCCCAATTAGATTATGAACTCAGGAGCAGGAACTGGTTTCACTTTTCTGTTGCATCCCTAGGACTTAATAGCTTAATAAAGACTTTTTCATTCATTCAAGTATGTATGTGCTTATGTACATGCTCATTAGTGAAATGGCAATTTTGCCATAAAATAGCTATATCCCTTCTAGATCCAATGTTTTGTCATTTAATGAGTCTTGAGTAACTCCATCATATGGGAGAGGTATATTATGGGAGATAGCTGGAGGAGACCTGAGGGATTTTCAAGTCCAAATTCTTCATTATGCAAGTAAGGAAATTGAGACATAGAGGTGAACTGACCTCACAAAATTAGGTGGTAGCTGAGTTAAAACTAGAAACTGAGGCTTATTGGTTCTTGGTCTAGGGCTTTTTAGTACATTACACTTCCATCCATTGGCAAGACAAAATTCTCAAAAATAAATATTAGAATGGAGTTAGGCCACAACCCAAGCTCCATTTATTACACGATTTCATGTATTTTTTTTTCAGTAGCTCTGTCCACTCACATCCTTTCTTCCCCTCTTCAGTTTTTACTAAAGCATCCCTGTTTAGTGATTTGCTTAAGTTGTAATATGGTTAGGACTGAATACTTAGAATGTTTACAAAACTTTTAAGAAGCTAGGATTACTTGCATTAATGCTATGAGTCAATTTAAACACATCACTGTAGATTAGGACTTGCCCTGGACAAATTTATCAAGTGGGTGAAACATCTTCAATGCCTCTCACTCCCATTTCTGTATCTCTCTGACCCTTGCAACACCTTAGTACCATCTGCTCTAAAACTGCCCATCCATCTATCTTCTACCCACCAAAATTCCCCTTTCTTCTGGACCCCGTCCTCTGCTAGCTGCCAGAGAGTAAGGATGTGATCCAACTAATTCAGGACATCATAAGATATCTTTGTGTTAACGCTTGTCAGAGCAGTGTGACAAAATGAATAGACAGCTGGCTTCAGAGTCAAGAAGACCTGGGTTTAATTCCTATCTCTGACACATACTAGCTGACCCTGAGCTGTGTTGCTCTGAGCATAACACTTAACCTCTCAGTACCTCAGAGTTATTGTCTAAAACTCTGAAGTTGTAAAGACTGTGACAATCTGCCCCCAAGAAAGAACCATCTAGAAAGGTCCCTGGACCTAGAAAGTCTAGGTTTGTGAATGGGAATTCTCCATACTGCTGAAATAACTGGTCTGGTCAAAATTGAAGACAACAACAACAGTTAATAGCTGAAACTTGTACAACACTTTAAGATATCTAAAATATTTTACACATATACAACTTACTTCTAAACCTAGATAGATAGATAGATAGATAGATAGATTAGATAGATAAAAGATAGGTAGGTAGATGGAAGGATAAACACTGTGCTAAGCACTGAGAATACAAAAATACAAAAATTTTATCTCCTTGTCCTGATACAAGTGTGTATATAACTCTTTATATTTATGTCTATATTTGTCTATCTCTAGCTGTCTATATGGGAAGCTAAGTGTAGCAGTGGATAGAGCACCAGGCCTGAAGTCAGAAGGACTCACTTCCTGAGTACAAATCTGGCCTCTGATATTTGCCAGTTGTGTGATCCTGGGCAAGTCACTTAACCCTGTTTGCCTCAGATTCCTCATTTGTAAAATAAGCTGGAGAAAGAAAGGGCAAACCACTCCAGTATCAACCCCAAATGGGGTAATGAAAAATTGGACATGATTGAAAATGACTGAACAACAATAATCTACTTATATATTCTATTTGTCTATCTATTCATCTATCTATCTGTCTGGCTGGCTATGTATCTACTCTCTTTCCTGACAGAATGCAAGCTCTTTGCAGGCAGTAAATATTTCATTTACATCTCTATACCCCTAGCACCTAGCATAGTCCTCTGATTTTCTTTTAGACCTGATTTATTCTAGGGAGTGAACGATGGATGAGTATATTTTTTATATTGTTGTACTTCCTTTTTCTTCAAAAATAACACTTTATTACCAGTTCTAAGATGTCAATTTTATTACTGTGACAGAGGTTTCAGTTCATGTACCTGGTTAAAGGTCAGTGTTTGCAAACTGCTATTCCCCTCTCCTTTCCGCCTTTCATAAATATCTGTGTACCATTAAATGACTCTTACCTTCTTTACATATCATAAACTTGTAGGGCAGTCATTCCAGGAAGCAAGTTGGTGTTTAAAAGCAAAAACAACGACTCACACAAATAAGTGGAAACTATGTTTTTACTCATGAGTTGGCCTATTCAAAAGATACTGCTTTAGAAAATACCATTTCGTTTAAATTTGTAGCAATCGAGTGTTCAGTACAAGTGAGTAACAAAAATAAAGGGAAAAACAGGTTAGGCTATTTAATTCAAATGAACAAACATTAAGCATCTTGAACTGTACCAGGCCCTGGGAATATAAAAGGTCTGTAAGTCCCTGACCAGAACGTAGTAGTAGCTTAAAGAGAAGGGGCATAAAAATCAATGCAAGAGAAACAGATATGGCAAAAACAAAACTATAAATTTCATAATAATAATAATCTTACATATGAATGGATTAAGCAACCTAATAAAATTAAATGAGTGGCAGAATGGATTAAAGAACAAAAGTCAACCATCTTTTTCATAAAAAGGTAATAATGCCAGTTTCAATGACCTTCACCCCAGAGTTTATATTTGCTGTTACTGTATCTTTAAGGAACAATGGCATCTTGAGAAATTGGCAATTTAACTGTGAGGTCCAGAGAGAAAGAGAATGAAGAGACTGTCTTTCCTGAGAGAAGTTTTTAATTTCTATCTTAAAAAGAAATATTAAACAGAGAATTCTTGAAAGACTTTGACAACTACTACCCTGAGAAAGCTGAATGGTAGATCTCTATTACAGAAATGAGGAGAAGTAAGCAGTTAAAGTGATGGTTAGAGGCAACTCTGGTTGTGTTCTTTCTCACAGCTGAAATAGTGTAAACAATTATTTCCATCTTTGCTTTATTATTATACAGTTATTGCATATCACACAAATCGTATAGCTATTACACAAACTATGTAGCTAGTAACTTGAGGTTTAAGCCTAGAGGATTAATGGTTTTGATATAGAGATAGACTTGAGCAACTGCTTATGAAAAAAGAGTTTCTTCAGTTTATTAAAGATATTTAATAAACTGGAGAAGCCCTCTTTTCACAAGCAGTTGCTTATGAAATTATTAAATATGTGATATTTAATAAACTGGAGGGAGGGCTGAAATAATTGATTAATGAGAGAGGTTGTAATTTTACTAATTAATAAGAATTTATTCAGATGTACCCCTATATTATCATAGATTGTGTTATGATTATTGTTATTACCTAGAATTTGTACAGTGCATTAAGTTTTACACAGGGCTTTATGGGTTATCTCATTCAATCCTCACAACCACTTCAACAATGACAGCTTCTGAACAGCAGTTAAATTGCCAATTTATCAAGATTCCATCGTGTGCTATTGTTATTCCCATTTTCTAGATGAAGAAACTGAGACTGAGATAGGTTAAGTGACTTGCCCAGAGTCAAATAGCTACTAAGTGTCTGAGGCAGGATTTGTACTAAATTCTTCCTTACTTTAAATTTATCCATCACTCTATCTGCTGTGACACCTAACTGCCTATAATGATGAGACATTATAAGTAAATGAGTCTAATAACAATCTAATGGGTAACTACCAATTAGGCTAAGGTGTATGTTGTCAACCTTAAAACACCAACAGCACATTAAAAAATGAAGGCACAAAATAGAAAAAGAAAAATGCCTGCCCTCCAGCAGCTTACATCCTACTATATTTCTGCCCATGTGTCAATAAGACCACTTTGGGGGCAGCTAGTTGGCACAGTGGACAGAGCTCTGGCCTTGGAGTCAGGAGGACCTGAGTTCAAATATGACTTTAGACACTTGACACTTACTAGCTGTGTGATCCTGGGCAAGTCACTTAACCCCGTTACCTACCAAAAAACCAAAAACAAACAAGAAAGACTGCCTAGCTCAGAAATGTGTGTACTGAGAAGCAGTAGGGCACTGGGAGGGAGAAGCAGATCTGAGGCTCCCTAGATAGGTGTAGCATGAAATCACAGGCTTCAAGCAGCATACGTATGGACATCCAAATGAGCCAGATCCTGACATTCCCAGGCTTTTTTGGGGCACGTAGCCTCCTTGTTGTTCCTTGAACATGAAGGATCTTGTGACTACATTTTCATTGGTTTGCCCTCATACCTGTTCTTCCTACCTGTCTTTGTCTCATAGTTTCCCAGGCTTCCTTCAAGTCAGCTAAAATCCTACTTTCTGTAAGAAGCCTTTTTCTGACCCTCTCACTGCTAGTGCTAGCACTAATTTACCTTACCTGTACCTTGTCTGTTTATAGGTGTTCGCATGCTGTCTACAAGATTAAAATGTGAGCTCTTTGTGTGAAGGGACTGTTTTTGCCTTTTTTTTTTCTATCCCCAGTGTTTACCACAGCAACTGATGCAAACTAGGTGCTTAATAAATGCTCACTGACTTCTTGGTGAGATCAAGAGCCATGAATATGTATATTCTCTGAAACTGTAACTGTCTCTTAACATGTCTCTGGAAGACACCCTGATAGCAGTGTTACACTGTTGTATATATACATAAAATGTTGTATTTGCATGCAGAAATTACCTAAACCTTCTCCTAGATCACTTTTCTTATCACATTTTTATAGTGCTTTTCTCAAAGATTGGTATGCAGTTGTTAGACTCAACTTTTATAGCCTCATTTTTGCCTAAGAATTATTCTGGTAGTTCATTTTAGAACCAAATTAATAGTGGATTTGGGTAAATTAAAACTTTTTTTTAAAAAAAAGTGGTATATAAATAATGACTTATTTTAAGGATTAGAAGCAGGAAACCATCAGTAGATTAAAGTTCCATTTTGGAAAGGAAAGAAAGGTTTCTTCCTTAAAGGAGAGCAGTTTTAAGTAGTTTCTATTCAAAACTATTGGTTTTCTCAGATACTTTCCTAAGAGGTAGAGACAAGGTATCTCTGGGAAGAATTCAGAACAAACCCTAGTAATTTAGTATTTAAGTGTACCCGAGTATTTGTAGGGTGTTAATTCACCTGTTCTAATATCTCGGCCAACCAGAAATCCTCTCAGTTCCTGGTGGAATTGTATGCTTTGCCTGTAATTAGCATTTGCATGATACTCTGTTTGCAAAATGCTTTATATATCTCATTTGATCCTCACAACAACCCTAAAGGGCAAGATCTATTATTATCCCTATTTTACAGATGAGGAAATCAAGGTTGAGTAACTTGCCCAGGGCTACACAGCTAGTAAATGTCTGAGGCAGAATTTCAACTCAGGTCTTCTTAACTCTAAGACCAGCATCTATCCATGGCACCACTGAGATTTTTATTAAGAGATAATAAGAGATCTTCAGTTCCCAGCTAAAAATATAGGGGGAGATAAAGGTAAATAAAACAAACAAACAAACCTAAAATAGATAGAATTTTCTACATCATCTCCAAAAGTAATTTACCTCTCTGAAAGTTCACAAAGACATGCCCTTTCTCATAAGGACTCATCTAGATTTGGAGAGAGGAAGAACAGAAAATAAGGAATTGGGGGTCTAGAGAAATTCTTATAAACCACAACAAGAG
This sequence comes from Phascolarctos cinereus, assembly GCF_003287225.1. Classification (NCBI taxonomy): domain Eukaryota; kingdom Metazoa; phylum Chordata; class Mammalia; order Diprotodontia; family Phascolarctidae; genus Phascolarctos; species Phascolarctos cinereus. The sequence continues at coordinate 236,410,812 of NW_027555514.1, read as the reverse complement.
TAAATGTCATGAAAAGGGTCCTGAGGGATGTGTATGTGTGTGCCCATAGGTGCAGATTGGGGGCAGCCACTGTTTAGGCAGAGGAAGGGATTTTGGGATGTTGACATAAGTTCAGTGCTGCCAAGGCTACTGTGGTGTGAAAGAGTAGATGCCACTCTGCTATGAGGAGACAGAAAAACCCTTGAACATATGAGACCTCTGCTGGGGCAGCAAGGTAGAGGTGAGATCCAAAGTCCCAGTTTACATTTGGCTGTCTCAAAATTCAGCACCCAGAGCACTGTCCTTGTCCTGTTACCTGTCTGAAGGTTTGGCTTCTGGAGAGAACATCATCTTTTTTCCTAGAAGATATGGATCAAAGATATGGGTCTCTAAATCCTAGGTGGTACTAGCTATGTGATTCTAGACAAGTCTCAACCACTCTCACCTCAGTTTTCTCATCTGTAGAATTGAGATTAAAATAGCATTTAACTCACAGGGTTGTCATGAGAACTCCATGAGATAACATGTAAAATACTCACACGCCTTTAAGAATTTTTATAAAAGCCTACTGTTATTATCATCATCATTATCAAGTGGCATCATAGCGACCTCCCCCCCTGTTTGTTCTATGGCTCTAAAATGACTAAGAATCATTCTGAGAGAGTATTATATCCTCATCATGGCCCTTATTTGGTAATTTATTCTTCTCTTTCAGGTTTTTTGACAATAGAAATGAATGTGTGAATATAATGAAAAAGCCATTTAGCATGAGATTTCTCTGTAAAGAGGATATATTTCAGAATAATACTTATTATCCATTTTGAAGATGTCTGTGTTTTCCTCCTTGATGGATAAATAAGGCAAGCTGTGCCTCCTGCTTCCTACTGAGCATAGTGAGAGTGATTAGCAAAGCAAAGAAAAGCCTTGTTTCTTTGCCTTCATTAATAGTTAATGAAGTTAACTCAGAGGGGAGATGTGTGTTGGGGAAATCATCTCCATCTTTCCTAAAAGCACTGCAATATTATTAGAGGGGATCATAAGGCAAAAAATAGATCTGATCTTCAGGGAATTGAAACCAATAGGCCCATGGATTTTTCTTTCCCTCTCCTTTAAAGCACTTACAATGGTCATGAGTTTCAGAAGTGGTCCATTGTGGTCAGCAAATCAATGTTAATGCTTCATGAAAGGGAGAAAGCTAATGTACTTAAAAGGTTTATATGTGTGAGAGCCTGGCTGCTTGTCCTTTGTGGCACACCAGCTGGATGGGCCCCACCTTGCCAAGGGAGTTTTCAGTCCAGACATGTTGCTGCTGCTGTTTCTGGTGAAACTGAATTCTCATTGGTATTTAGAGTAGTGGCATACTGTCATAGCAGAGGAGGAAGAGAAGAAGATGAAGGAGAAGGAGAAGGAAATAAAGGAGGAGGAAGAAAAGGGAAAGGGGAGGGGGAGAAGGAAAGAAAGAAAAAGAACTAGAATTGCTATAACACTTTAAGATTTGCTAAGTGTCTTACTTATATCGTCTTATTTGATCCTCACAAGACTCCTGTGAGATAAGTACTATTATCTCTATTTCACAGATGGGGAAACTAAGTTGCAGATGACATTCAAAGTCCTTTCTAACCTAGCCTTCTCCTACTTTTCCAGTCTTCTTACGCCCTTCTCCCTAACACAGATTTTTGATCCAGTGATATTGGCCTCCTGGGTGTCTGAGGAACATCCCTCAGCTCTGGATGTTTTCTCTGCCTGCCTCCTCTGCCTGGAATGCTCTCTCTCCTCTGCTCAGACTACTGACCCTTCTAAGTCCCAATTAAAATCCCACCTTCTACAGAAAGTCTTCCCTAACTCTTCTTGAGTCCAGTGCTTTCTCTCTTTTAAATATTAATTATTAATATTTATTACTATTAATTAAATTACTATTAATTAAATATTAAATACTTACTATTTATCCTGTATGTACACACATATATGTTTGTATGTAATCACTTCTATTAGAATGTAAGTTCCTTGATGGTAGGGACTGTCTTTTTCTTCTTTTTGTATCCTGAGCACTTGGCAGAGTGCCTGGTACATGTGTTGTTTCAGTCATGCTTTGTGACCTCATTTGGGGCTTTCTTGGCAAAGAATGGTTTGCCATTTCCTTCTCATTTTACAGGTGAGGGAACTGAGGCAAACAGGATTAAATGACTTCTCCAGGGCCACACAGCTAGTGTCTAAGGCCAGATTTGAACTGAAGTCTTTCTGACCCTAGGCCAGGTATTCTATCCATTGTCTCACCTAGCTGCCCTTCCTGAAACATAGTATGTGCTCAATAAATGTTTATTGAACTGAATTGAAAATCTGAATCCCTGAGAGCAAGATTCTCATGGTGATGAAAATCACTGACAAAGAAAAAAAAAGCTAGTATCTCTTTATCTTCCATCCCACAGAGACTAATCCTTCTAATACCTGGGATGGTGTTTTCTTAAGTCTGGGTGAGATGAATCTAGGAAAAATGGATCACAGATTTAGAGCAAGAAGGCCTTTGAGATCCTATAGTCTAATACTCTCATTTTGTTGATGTCAAAACTGAGATTGGTGAAAAGCTTGCCTCAAGTTGTGTGACTGGAAAACAAGGGGGTAGTGTAGGATTCAAGCCCAGGTCTTCTTCCTCTAAATCTATTCTCCATAAAAATCCAGGAAGGAGAATTTATAATTGTCCTCAGACATAGCCTACAAACAGAGGTCACATTAACAGTGACTACTGACTTAAATGGAGGAATGCCAGGGGATATTCTACAGCAGAGGTGTCAAAAAGAGATCCTTGGACATAGGCATGAGGGCTCTGCTGGGCAGCAGGGGAGATGGGGCATAGAAAGTTCCAGTTTAAATCTGGCACCTCAAAATTCAACAAAAAGCCCCTGTCTAGTTCTGGCACTTATATGAAGATTTGATTTATAGAGAGCACATCATATATGGGCCAGATGGACTGCATGGCCCCTGATTAAAATGACATTGAGAAACATTTAACATATTAAATAAAAATATAGTAGAACATCATGTTAGTATGTAGTTGCTTTTTTTTTTCTGAATCAAAATGTCACCTTGTGGACTAGTGGTCCTCATTGCCACTTGAATTTGACACCACTGCCCTACAGGGAAGAGAACTCCAACTGCCAAGTCATGCAGATCTCCATCCTGCTATTATCTAGTAGTTCTATGCCTGAAGCATAGAAAACTGAAGAAACTTGACAAAGGTCATAGGTTAGTAAGAATCAAAGACAGGATTTGAACCCAGGTTTTCCTGACTGTGTAATACTCTATCTACTATCTTCCTTGACTGGGTGCAACAATTTTAAATAATAATCATAATAATAACTTACATTCATAGTGTGCTATCAAGTTTACAAAACACCTCCATATATCATTTCATTTGAGCCCCACAACGATCCTGGGAGGTAAGTACCTTATTATTTCCACTTTCCAGATGAGGAAATAGACCTTGAGAGGCTAAGTGACCTGGAGAGCTAATGTGTGTCAAAGGGAGGAATGTGATCCTCCTGTTTTCTTGACTCTGTCAAGCACTTTCTTCATGCTGACTGAGGCAGAGAAAATTGAAGGACATGAGACAGTGCCTTTCAAAATAGAACACTTATTAAAACAAAATAGCCAATGGACTTTTTAACCTCTTCCTTTATTAGTTTAAACTTCCTGCTACAGTCTACACTTGGGTCTGATCAAACAGAAAATTTAGGGTTTAAAAAAAGGGTGGGTGGGGATAAATCTTCATTCACTTAAATTAAATTTAAAGTAGAAGTGCTTTGGGAGCTGTAATTTCCTAAGTTACTGGAATTGTACTCTTCTTTACCCATGAAGACGTGAGCCCAAACCAGAGGATGCTTTGAGATGTTTTATGGTAGGTATCAGCAAGTGCATTTGATTTTTAGCATTCGCCCAGGAGATTCTTTCTAGTCACTGGAGACTAAATGTATATACATGTTCCCATTTATATGCACTGCCAGACTATGACAACCTTCACTGTCATTGCTTTGCTTTGAAAGCTGTCTGTAAGGTTTCCTATTTGAGAATGTGTTTACTGTAGCTTCTGTCACATAATTCACCCCAAACATAAAGGAGAAGGCATTCTATCTGGTAGGCAGTTGACATAAATGAGTCTGTAACAAGGTCCAGCAAGCATATCCTGGGATTCAGTGTCTCTTTGTCATTCCATCTTGGCTGGCCAAAAAAAAAAGATGTAGCCTTGCCTGTTGAGAGGCAACAGCTAAAAATTTATTCAACTTCCATCTTCAGCCTTGGCTCTTTTCCTGGAGGTGAGATTCTCTTTAATAATAAGCTTCCCTAGCCTTGTCCAAAGCTGTTCCAGAGAAGCAGAAATGAGACATTGGGGCATGGTTTGGCTTTCCTTTGAAGATGTTCCACTCCTTATTCACTGATCAAGGCTCTTTGGAAGTCTAATAAGTTCATTCAGACCATTTTTAATGTTGACAGGACATGCAGGATGAAACTCTCAGGGTGCATGTCAATTAAGCTTGATCCTGTAGCCTAAAAGGTCATAAAAGCTAATTGACACCAAGTGCTTCTGTCTTCCTCTGAAAGGCACAGACATCATTATACAGTATGACTGGGGAAATGGGAATATGGAGGGCAGTAGTATTTCCCATTGTCATTTAAAAAGCCAGGAATATTTTGAGCATGAAGAGTCTAGTTCTGATTGGAGAGCTACTTAGGATGAAATTAATTGTATAAAGGAAACTCTCTCCTAAGAGGGCACATACCTGGGGGGCATGAAGTTTCTCTAGGGGGTATTGTAGGAGGGAGCAAAAACCAATGGGCAGATTTACATGCCCCTCTAGTCACTACATAATATTAAAAGGCTACAAAGAGGACCTCCAACAATTTGGATGGGACATAAGACAAGAAGTGTTCCATGGGAAGGGCATCCAAGTTGCTCTCTGCTTCATGGGAGGAAGTAGCCATATATTTAAAATAAGAATATGTAGTCCATATAAGATGTTCCAGGCTTCACTGTGTTTGGGTATAGTTTTAATTTCCATTGTATACAATATCTTAAGCATCTTTATTTTTCAATGTAAAGAAATGAAAATAGACTTTAAAAATGTTATTAGGTTCAGTGACTAGTTTCCTCAGCTAAAATGAGTTTCAAATAGACTGTTTAAAACAGTTTGGGACAGAGGCAGAGACAAGATGGCGGAGTGAAAGCAGCAACTTGGTTGAGCTCTCCCCCAAACCCCTCCAAATACCTATAAAAATGGCTCTAAACAAATTCTAAGGCAGCAGAACCCACAAAGAGACAGAGTGAAACAAATTTCCAGCCCAAGACAACCGGGATGATTGATCAGAAAGGTATATTGCACAAGGCTGGGAGCTAAGCACAGGGTGCCGTGGGCGCGCAGGCCACAGAGAACCTAGAATGGGCCTCAGAGGACTGAGTTGCAGCAGCTGCGGAGGTTTCCAGACTCCTCAATCCATGGATGCCAAAGACAACTTAGAAGGTCAGTGGTGAAATGTCTGTTTCTGCGGTGCTGAGAGAGGAACTCAGGGTCTCAGCTCCAGCTCCCCAAGAACGTGGCACTGGGGTGGGCAGCTGCTTCCGGAGCTTCTGGCCCACAGACTGAGGGGGAATCGAGTGGCTGATCAGAGGGGGATTGCAGGGATCTCTCTGCTGGTGCTGAGGGAGGAATCTCTTGCTTTGCCCGTGCTTGGATCTGGGTCACAGTTCTGAGGGCTGGTCCTGGGGTGAGGAGGAGCACTGGCACAGTGGAGCTTGTAGTGGCTGTGGACAGGAAACCTTCCAGGACAGAAAGGAGTGCTTGTGGTCACTAACAGACCACAGCACAGGCCAGGAAAGGAGTAAACACCTAACCCCTTATCATACCACCTTGCAAGAACTGAAAATTTACAGGTCCCTACAAGTATCTCTGAAAACAGCTATATAAATCCCCGAAGCTTGGGACAGTACATTCTCCACATTGGAAGCAGACTTTTACCTTAACAAAGAGTTTAAAACTCAAGTAATTGGCTGGGATCATGAGCAAGCAGCACAAAAAGATTCAGACTACGTTATTTTACTTTGGTGACAAAGAAGATCAAAATATACAACCAGAAGAAGACAACAAAGTCAAAGCTCCTACATCCAAAGCCTCCAAGAAAAATATGAATCAGTCCCAGGCCTTGGAAGAGCTCAAAAGGGATTTTGAGAAGCAAGTAAGAGAAGTAGAGGAAAAACTGGGAAGAGAAATGAGAGTGATGCAAGAAAATCATGAAAAACAAGTCAACAGCTTGCTAAAGGAGACCCAAAAAAATACTGAAGAAAATAACACCTTAAAAAATAGCCTAACCCAAATGGCAAAAGAGGTCCAAAAAGCCAATGAGGAGAAAATGCCCTAAAAAGAAAAATTGGCCAAATGGAAAAGGAAGTCCAAAAGATTACTGAAGAAAATACTTCCTTAAAAATTAGAATAGAGCAATTGGAAGCTAGTGACTTTATGAGAAATCAAGACACTGTAAAACAAATCCAAAAGAATAAAAAATTAGAAAACAATGTGAAATATCTCATTGGAAAAACAACTGACCTGGAAAATAGATCCAGGAGAGAGAATTTAAAAATTATTGGACTATCTGAAAGCCATGATCAAAAAAAGAGCCTAGACATCATCTTTCAAGAAATTATCAAGGAAAACTGCCCTGATATTTCAGAACCAGAGGGCAAAATAGAAATTGAAAGAATCCACAGATCTCCTCCTGAAAGAGATCCCCAAAGGAAAACTCCTAGGAATATTGTAGCCAAATTCCAGAGTTCCCAGGTCAAGGAGAAAATATTACAAGCTGCCAGAAAGAAACAATTCAAGTACTGTGGAAACACAATCAGGATAACACAAGATTTAGCAGCTTCTACATTAAAGGACCACAGGGCATGGAATATAATATTCCAGAGGGCAAAGGAGATAGGATTACAACCAAGAATCACCTACCCAGCAAAACTGAGTATAATCCTTCAGGGGAAAAAATGGTCATTCAGTGAAATAGAGGACTTTCAAGCATTCTTGATGAAAAGACCAGAGCTGAATAGAAAATTTGACTTTCAAATACAAGACTCAAGTGGAACATGAAGAGGTAAACAGGAAAGAGAAATCATAAGAGACTTATTAAGTTGGACTGTTTACATTCCTGCATGGAAAGATGATATTTATAACTCATGAGACCTTTGTCAGTATTAGGGTAGTTGGAGGAAAAAATGTATTATATGTATAGATAGATAGATAGATATAGATAGATAGATAGATAGATAGAGGGCACAGGGTGAGTTGAAGATTAAGGGGTCATATCTGGAGAATAAAATTAAGGGATGAGAGAGGATTATATTCGGAGAAGAAGAAAGGGAGAGGTAGAATGGGGTAAATTATCTCACAAAAAAAAACAGAAAAGAAAAATCTCTTACAGTGGAGGGGAAAGGGGAAGGTGAGAGGGAATGAGTGAATCTTATTCTCATAGGATTTGGCTTAAGGAGGGAATAACATACACATTCAATTGGGTAGGAAATCTGTCTTACCCTAGGAAAATAGGGGAGAAGGGGACAAGAGAGCAGGGGATGATAGAGAGGAGGGCAGATTGGGAAAGGGGTAATCAGAAGCAAATACTTCTGAAGAGGGACAGGGTCAAAAGAAAGAATAGAATAAATGGGAGGGCAGGATAGGATTAAGGAAAATAGAGTTAGTTTTTCACAACATGTCTACTATGGAGGTGTTTTGCATAGCTGCACAAGTATAACCTAAAAGAAAAAAAACAGTTCAGGACAATTGTTTGTTATTAATCTTTTATTATTAGTGGCTCCATCTGAATTCAAATCTGGCCCCAGATTCTTACTAGCCATGTGACCCTGGGCAAATCACTTAACCCTATTTGCCTCAGTTTCCTCATCTATAAAATGAGCTGGAAAAGGAAATGACAAATCACCTCAATAATTTTGCATAACAATAAAAGGGTTTCAATATCTTTGTAAGAAAATGAATTAGCCCAACCCATGTAGCAGGACATTCTGGAAGAAAATGATGTGGGATCTACCACAGATGTTAGAATGATTCTTAGTTTCTAGGCAACTGATTCAGTTTGTCAAAGTTATAAATACTTCAAGATTTTTTTTTAAATGAGGAAAATGAGGCAAAGGATCTGCTGAATTAGCTTCACTTCATATTCACATGTCTGAATATGGATGAAAGAATCTTTTTAATGTCATTCTTGAGTATTATTGAACATTCTGGGTATAATTTCCATGTGGCTGGATATGGCTATCAATAGCTCTAGAAGATTCAACATGGATACTGTGAGTGGATACATTTTTAGGTCATCCGTGGCATCATAACAATTGCTTCTTAATTTTAGATGAAGTTTTGATTGGAAGAAAGCCACTGACAATAGCTCCAGGATGAATCCTTTGGGAAAACACAAACAGCAGATGCTTACTTGAATGTATTACAGCAAGTCACTTCAGCTTGGTGTCAGAAGACCTGGGCTGAAATGTAAGCTCTGTTGCTTACTTTCTGTGTGACTTTGGGTAAGCCACTTAAACTCTACAGGCCTCTGTTCCCTTCCATTCAAATCCTGTGACCTTATAGAATGATGTTCAGCAATTCATGATGATATTGCTAGAAATTCAGAGTCATCTTTGAATGATTATTTCCCTTTTCCTTCTACAATGATTCCCAGAAACAAATCAACAGTAGCACCTATGCTTTCCATTCCCAAGTTTATTGTACAAGATGATTCATTGAGGTTATGCCTTTATCCCTTTGAAGAAATTAGATAATGCAGCACCAAGGAGGCATAAGCAAAACCTGGAGAGTTTTCATATAATCTCTGAAAGCTCAAGTCCATTTTAATACTCCATGAATTCATCTGGTAGTCACCATACACGGAGTGATAACCTAATGTATGAAAGTAGAACAAAATAGCATCAAGATACCGTGAGACTCTTACTAGCTATGTGACCCTAGGCAAATCTCTTAACCCTATTTGCTTCAGTTTCTTGATCTAAAATGAGCTGGAGAAGGAAATGACAAACCACTTTAGTATCATAGATCTATGAGAGACCTTCATTTTACATTTGAGGAAACTGAGGCTTCCCTTAGTTAACTGACTTGCCTAAGGTTATACACTAAATATCAGAGGAAGTATTTGAACCCAGGTCCTCTTAATCCAGAGTCAGTGATCTTTCCCCTATACTATACTTCCTTTCATATCTTTCCATTTTTTTACATTTCTGTTGCTCCCATTCTATTTCAGGGACTCATTACTTCTTACCTGGAACATTATAATAGCTTTCCATCTTTTCTTTTCCTTCCAGTTTCACCCTCATCGAATTCATTCTTTTTTTAAAAAAATTATATATTTTTAGTTTTCAACATTTACTTCTACAAGATTTTGAGTTTCAAATTTTTACCCCATCTCACCCCTCCCCCCACCCCAAGATGATATGCATTCTGAATATCCATTCCCCTAGTCTGCCCTCCCTTCTATTTCTCCCCACCTTCTCTTATCCCCTTCCCCTTCTACTTTCCTGTAGGGCAGGATAGATTTCGGTACCCCATTTCCTGTATTTCTTATTTCCCAGTTGCACGTGAAAACATTTTTTTAAACATGTGTTTTTAAAACTTTGGGTTCCAAATTTTCTCCCTTCCTCCCTTCCCATCCACCCTCATTGAAAAGGCAAGCAACTCAATATAGGTTATACATGTGCAGTTATGCAAAACACTTCCATAGTAGTCATGTTGTGAAAAACTAACTCTATTTCCCTTAATCCTATCCTGCCCCCCCCTCTCATTTATTCTATTCTTTTTTTGACCCTGTCCCTCCTCAGAAGTGTTTGCTTCTGATTACCCCTTTCCCAATCTGCCCTCCTCTCTATCATTCCCTTGCTCTCTTGTCCCCTTCTCCCCCTATTTTCCTGTAGGGTAAGACAGATTTCCATACCCAATTGAGTATGTATGTTATTCCCTCCTGAAACCAAATCCTATGAGAATAAGATTCATTCATTCCCTCTCACCTTCCCCTGTTCCCCTCCACTATAAGAGATTTTCTTTCCTGGTTTTTTTTGTGAGATAATTTACTCCATTCTACCTCTCTCTCTCCTTCTCCCAGTATAATCCTCTCTCACCCTTAATTTTATTCTCCAGATATGACCCCTTCATCTTCAACTCACCCTGTGCCCTCTATCTGTCTGTCTGTATCTATCTATCTATCTATCTATCTATCTATCTATCTATCTATCTATCTGTCTGTCTGTCTCTATCTCTCTATCTCTATCTATCTATCTATCTATCTATCTATCTATCTATCTATCTATCTATCTATCTATCTATCTATACATATATACACACATTTTTTCCCTCCAACTACCCTAATACTGACAAAGGTCTCATGAGTTATAAATATCATCTTTCCATGCAGGAATGTAAACAGTCCAACCTTAATAAGTTTTCTATGATTTCTCTTTCCTGTTTACCTCTTCATGTTCCACTTGAGTCTTGTATTTGAAAGTCAAATTTTCTATTCAGTTCTGGTCTTTTCATCAAGAATGCTTGAAAGTCCTCTATTTCACTGAATGACCATTTTTTCCCCTGAAGGATTATACTCAGTTTTGCTGGGTAGGTGATTCTTGGTTGTACTCCTACCTCCTTTGCCCTCTGAATATTGTATTCCATGCCCTTCGGTCCCTTAATATAGAAGCTGCCAAATCTTGTGTTATCCTGATTGTGTTTCCACAATACTTGAATTGTTTCTTTCTGACTGCTTGTAATATTTTCTCTTTGACCTGGGAACTCTGGAATTTGGCTACAATATTCCTAGGAGTTTTCCTTTGGGGATCTCTTTCAGGAGGAGATCTGTGGATTCTTTCAATTTCTATTTTGCCCTCTGGTTCTAAAATATCAGGGCAGTTTTCCTTGATAATTTCTTGAAAGATGATGTCTAGGCTCTTTTTTTGATCATGGCTTTCAGATAGTCCAATAATTTTTAAATCCTCTCTCCTGGATCTATTTTCCAGGTCAGTTGTTTTTCCAATGAGATATTTCACATTGTTTTCTAATTTTTTATTCCTTTGTATTTGTTTTACAGTGTCTTGATTTCTCATAAAGTCACTAGCCTCCAATTGCTCTATTCTAATTTTTAAGGAAATATTTTCTTCAGTAATCTTTAGGACTTCCTTTTCCATTTGGCCAATTTTTCTTTTTAGGGCATTCTTCTCCTCATTGGCTTTTTGGACCTCTTTTGCCACTTGGGTTAGGCTATTTTTTTAAGGTGTCATTTTCTTCAGTATTTTTTTGGGTCTCCTTTAGCAAGCTGTAGACTTGTTTTTCATGATTTTCTTGCATCACTCTCATTTCTCTTTCCAGTTTTTCCTCTTCTTCTCTTACTTGCTTCTCAAAATCCTTTTTGAGCTCTTCCAAGGCCTGGGACTGATTCATATTTTTCTTGGAGGCTTTGGATGTAGGAGCTTTTCTTCTGGTTATATGTTTTGATCTTCTTTGTTACTAAAAAAAGATTTTATAGTCTGACACTTCTTGCAAGGTTTGCTCATGATCCCAGCCAATTACTTGAGTTATAAACTCTTTATTAAGGTATGGGTCTGCTTCCAATGTGGAGAATGTACTGTCCCAAGCTTTGGGGGTTTGTGCAGCTGTTTTCAGAGATACTTCTAGGGACTTGCAAATTTCCACTTCTTGCAAGGTGGTATGATACGGGGCGAGGTGTTTACTCATTTCCTGGTCTGTGTTCTGGTCTATGAGTGACCACAAGCACTCTTTTCTGTCTTGAAACTGTGAGGAGGGTTTCCCGTCCATAGCCACTACAAGCTCCACCATGCCAGCGCTCCTTCTTGTCCCAGGACTGCCCCTCAGAACTGTGACCCAGATCCAAGCATGGGCAAAGCAAGAGATTCCTGCCTCAGCAGAGAGATCCCTGCAATCCCCCTCTGATCAGCCACTCGATTCCCCCTCAGTCTGTAGGCCAGAAGCTCAGGAGACAGCTGCCACCCCAGGCCATGCTCGGGAACTGAGGCTGAGACCTAGCTTTCCTCTCACCATAGAAACAGACTTTTCCCACTGACCTCCAAAGTTGTCTATGGTGTTCATGGATTGAGAGGTCTGGAAACCTCCACAGCTGCCTGCGATTCAGTCTTCTGAGGCCTGCTCCAGGTTGGCTATGGCCTGCATGCCCTGCCAAACTGCGCTCTTCTTCCAGCCTTGAGTGATATACCTTTCCAATCAACCATCCAGGTTGTCTTGGGCTGGAAATTTGTTTCATTCTGTCTTTTTGTGGATTCTGCTACTTTAGAATTTGTTTACAGCCATTTTTATAGGTATTTGGAGGGGTTTGAGGGAGAGCTCAAGCAAGTCACTGCTTTCACTCACCATCTTGGCTCTGCCTCCCCAAATTCAGTCTTTATATCATTACTATATGCTTTTCCTAAAACCAAGCCCCCAAATCTTTCATGGCTCTTCAGTGACCACTAAATAAAGTCCAAACTTCAAAAGCGGGCATTCAAGACTGGACATAACATTACAAAACCAGAGTTGGGCATCATTCATGTTGACATAGCATCCAAATGGATCATAGGATCATAGATTTATACATGGAAAGGACCATAAGGGTCATCTAATCCAGGACTTCTTAAACTTTTTCCACTCCCTACCTCTTTTCATGTTTCAACAGCATTTGTTGGCATTGTGTGGCCTGAGGGCATATTCAGTGTAAAATGTACACGCTTTGTGTTCAGAACCAAGAATACAGTGAAGTTGGGTGATGCAATATGGGCAAGCTGCCAGAAACACCTTGGATTCATTATGTATTTGATTTTAATTAATTTTTTTGTCAATGCACATTCAGAAACCTTTTACCATTGCCAAATTTTTTGGGACCCTATATGGGGTCACAGTTTAAAAAGTGCTGGACTTTAATCCCTTCATGTTACAGATGAAGAAACTGACACCCAAGAGATTCAATGATTTCCCCAAAGTCAGTAGTGACAGAAGTGGGATTAGAACTCAGGTCCTCTGATAATCCAAATCTATTTCTCTTATCACCGCAAGTGATAAGTAATCTGATATTTGTAAAATAGGGCAGCTAAGTGGTGCAATGAATTGACCACTAGACTTGAAGTCAGGAAGACTCAACTTCCAGAGTTCAAGATACTTCCTAGCTGTGCGACCCTGGACAAGTCACTTATTCCTGTTTGCCTCAGTTTCCTCATCTGTCAAATGAGCCAGAGAAGGAAATAACAAACCATTCCAGTATCTTTGCCAAGAAAACCCCATAAGTCACAAAGAGTTGGACACAACTGAAAATGACTGAACAACTATAGGAATAGAGGACAACCAATGGTGGTGTCACAACAAAGTGGGTTAACATATCCCTTGTACTATCTAGAGAAGCCTACATACTATGGGCAGCTAGGTGGTGCGTCGAATAGAGTGGTGGACCTGCAGGCAGGAAGACTCATCTTCCTAAGTTCAAATCTGGCCTCAGACATTTACTAGCTATGTGACCCTGGGTAGGTCACTTAACCCTGTTTGCCTCAGTTTTTTCATCCATAAAATGACTTGAAAAAGGAAATCCAAGCTGCTCTAGTGTCTTTGCCAAGAAAACCCTAAATAGAATCACAAAGAATCAGACACAACTGAATAACAGCAGTTTTAAAAAGACAACTGGTTTAGTGAAAGAGTAATGGATGAAAGACAAAAGGCCTAAGTTCTACTCCTAGGCCAGCCGTTAACTGTTTGCCATTGTACAAGTCACTGAATCTCTTTGGGGTTATGTTTCTTTATCATTAAAATGCAGGTCTTTGGTCTGGTTAATTTCTAAGGTCTTTTCTATCTCTAACATTCTGTGATTTGGAAAGATCTATTGGTAGATACTATTATGTTCTTATATGGTTGAATGATCTTTCCTCTCCCATCATCTTTATATTCATGAAGGGTTTTGGCTCTGATTCCCATACACATAAGGGTGATAACAGATGGGGGGGGAGGTGTGGCAGAATAGAAAGCAGCTAACAAATGGGGGAGCAGCCACTGTAAAGCTTCTGTGTCTTCAGGCCACAGAACTGAAAAGGACATTTGTGCAACCTAAATAATCATCACCTTCCAATTCAGCCTGTTGTGTGACAGGTTAGGTGGCATAGGGTTCTTTCAGGAGTAGTGGATTTTGATGCTATCGGAATTATTGAATTCCCGAAGTACAAAGAGCAGCAGCTTGAAATAACCATCTTTGCAAACATAATTGGTTAAATTAACACAACTCTATAAAGGTGAATATTTTTACAGATGCCTTTTTAAGATTCATTTAAAAACAAATTTTTTTCTCATTCACACTATTAGCCACTGATGAGCCAGCAGTCTGGCAGTGCAAATGAATTACAATATGTGCATGATACTAGTAGTGGAGAAGAGACAGGCAGATAGATAGATAGATAGATAGATAGATAGATAGATAGATAGATAGATAGATAGATAGGCAGAAAGATAGACAGACAGACAGAAAGACAGACAGATGGATAGATAAATAGATAGATAGAGATAGATAGACAGATAGATAGGTAGACAGACAGACAGACAGGTAAACAGACAGACAGATAGATAGATGGAAAGACAGACAGATAGACAGACAGACAGACAGACAGATAGATAGACAGATAGGATATAGATTTTATACATTTTAGGAATGTTTAATTTGTAGAGTCAGTGTGGGCTAATAGATAGAAAGTTCTCTGAGGCAAAAATATCTGGGCTCAAATCCTTCCTTTGACACTTAGCTAGATGACCATGGGCAAGACACTTCTGTGACTCAGTTTCCTCATCTATAAAATGAGAAGGTTGGGAACTATAGAGAGGTGGAATACCATGGGTTCAGAACACTGTAGCTGTCAGATGCACTCATTTGTTCCCTCCCGCCCCCGCCCAAGCAGGTTTTGCTTAACTATTCTCCTGAAATACAAGTGGGTGTTGTTCTATCTGTTGATGTGCTGCTAGATATTAAGAAAAGATTGATGTAAAAAAAATACACACACACACAGAAGCATCAATAAAACTTGTAAAAAAATGATATGCAAAGCAGTTTTTCAGACATCAGCTTGAAAATGCCAAAATGTCAAATCAAGGAAATATGATCATAGATTATGAATGTATGTAATACTGTGTACTCATTAATTTATTCATCAAGCATTAGTCACCTAATGTGTGTGGCACACATTGTTCTAGGAAAGTTACCAACTTTAGATAAAAATTTGTCCTTGCCCTCATAGAACTTACAGTCCTATAAGGTGATTAGACCTCAACACAGCTAGGTGGTGCAATAGATAGAATGCCAGGCCTAGAGTCAGAAAGTCTCATCTTTCTGAGTTCAAATCTGACCTCAGACACTAACTAGCTGTGTGACCCTGGGCAAGTCATTTCACCCTATTTGCCTCAGTTCCCTCATCTTTAGAATGATCTGGAAAAGGAAATGGCAAACAACTTGGCAGTATCTTTGCCAAAACTCCAGATGGGGTCAGAAACAACCTACCAACAACAGACACGAACACAGATAATGATGTGAAATATTTACTTAAAGAGGAGAAAGGCAAAACACTAAGTGATTTGAAGGGATGAATGGGGAGGCTTCATTTTGCTGGAGGAGAGGTATCTGGATTGGACTTTAAGGGATGGGGAGGAAATGAGATAAGGAAGGGGACATTCCAGGCAAAGGGATATGTTTTATGTCACAATATACCCCTATATATAGTCTCAGACTTCATTAATAGAAGTTTATCACCCAAAACAAGAGAAGCGATGACCCACTATATTCTATCCTGCTCAGACTTCACAAGTAGTAGTTTTAAGGATTTATGAAGACAAAATCCAAAGTCACAAAGTGCTATGCTTATGTAGCCATCCATCAGGTTTGCACAAAGCAGCTGAGGTGCTCTGTTTCTAGAGGGGAAACAAGGTAGATTATCAGTTTGGTCATCCTTAAAATCAGACCTTCTTAGAGACTCCAAATCCTGGTGAAATTGAGGTCTAAGGAAAATAGGAGTTCTTTGGGTGCTCCTTTCCTCCTCCCAATCTCTTAATGTTACAGGGCAACTTGTATGAATACAGAGGGGTTCTGTGGCAAAATGGGTGAAAAAAGCAATGCTCTTAGGAACCAGGAGACCCAGGTATATCACTGACTCTCACTATCTGTATGGTTGTGAATATGTCATTTTGCCACTCTGAGACTCAGGTTCCTGATCCCTTAAATGGGGGTAATACTATTGCTTTAACTACTTGCCAGGTTGTTATAAGGAAAGTGTTTTGGAAGGCTTAGATTGAAATATAAACCATCAATTGTCAAGTTTATATAGTTTGCCAAAATAAAATTGTTGCCTCATCTGGTACCTAGATTCAATCCTCAATCTTTCAAATGTTTATTAAGTTCCTATTGTGCATAAGACACTGAGAATATGAAGATATGGAACTGTATTAAAACATGACAAAAGTTTTCCAGTTGTGTTTTTTTAAGCTATTCTCATTACCTATTCCTCATTTCTACATGTGACTGTATCATTATTATCATGTGATTGAAATTCTTGGGAGGGTTTTTTATGGACTGGGATATCCATTCATCTCCCTGGTGAATTATCATTAATTTTCATAAAATGTCCATTAAAATGTTCTTGTTCTGGAGTAAAATTTCCACATTTTATTACAATGAGAATACAGTTAGTAATCACATCTTAAAAATAAATCAGACCTGTCCAGCTCCTTCACATTTCCCTGATGCTTCCAAGGTATTTGAGGACTTATTATGTAGGTAAAGCCAATGGCTGGGAGGAGCTAAATCTACCAGCTCTGCCCTTTCTGGAACTGTATCTTTATCTTCAGCTCAGCCAGGTTGCACTTGTTGATCTTAGAACTGTAACCAGATCAACACCACCATTTCATCTGGAAAGGGCATGTGCTCTATTGTTCCACTCCCCATCTTTGTGTCTTTCTAGACCAGAACTCTCTTCCCTAGCTTCCCCTTATGTATTCTCTCCCCTACTAGAATATAAGCATTTTGAGGACTGATACTATTCCACTTTTGTATTTGTATTTTCGTTGCTTACCACAATGCTCAGCATATAGTGAGCACTTAAGAAATGCTGATTCATTCATTCATTCATTTCTTCATTCATTCATATATACATGTTTATTCAACAAACCGAAAACTACATGAGAACTTACATTTTGACACTTGTCATGCTGCCTATCTAAATGACAACAATACAGGCTGAGTTGTTTTTTTTTTAACTGTTTTGACTACCTGGACTGACCAAATGAGTAGAAAGAAGAAAAGTAAAACCACTCCTTTAAAAACAAAACAAAACCAGAAAATGTCTTCTTCGAGTTAAGTTGATCAAAACAGTAAATTCCATGTATTATTGTTGTTCAGTCATTTTAGTAATGTCCAACTCTTTGTGACTAAATTTAGGGTTCGTTTGTTTGTTTTTTTGGCAAAGATACTGGAGTGGTTTGCCATTTCCTTCTCCAACTCATTTTACAGATGAGGAAACTGAGGCAAACAGGGTTAATTGACTTGCCCAGGGTCACACAGCTAGGAAGTGTCTGCTTGAACTCAAGCAGATGAGTCTTCTGACTACAAGCTCTATCCACTGCAGGGTGAAATAACTTGCCCAGGTCATGTAGCTAGTGAGTGTCCGAGGCCAGATTTAAATTCAAGAAGATGAGTCTTCTTGACTTTAGGCCCAACATTCTATCTACTGCACCACTTTTTGCCCTGCAAATTCACTTTATGTCCCCTCATATAAAAAATTGGATATGGCTGAAAGTTTTAGTTCAGTCAATCTATTGTAGTTCCATCAAGATGGCCCCGTGACTACATATTTATATGTATACACACATGTATACACATACATGCACATACACACGTATATATACACATATGTATGTACATACACACATGTTTTGTGTGTGTGTTTGATGTCTGTCAAGTAAAGAAAAACAAAAAAAATAAAATATGAACTTATAGCTATAAGAAATAATGGAAATGAATTAAGAGAAGCATGGGAGTACCTATATGAATTGCTACAAAGTAAAATAAACAGAAACAGGAAAACAATGTATATGATGATTACAACAATGTAATGGAAAGAATAGCAACAGAACAATAGAAACTGATCCCTATATAATTATAATTACCAAAATTGGCCCCTAAAAAGAAACACGAAAAGGTACCTCTCCACTTTCTTTGAGATGGTAGGAGAATATGGATTTATATATCGTCAAGACTTTTACAAAGTGTTGGCTAATTTTGCTGAGTAGTTTTCCCCCTCTTTTATTCTTTGTTGTAAGGGATGATTGAGTGAGAGAGAGGATATATTGGGAAATGCAGGTGATGTTTATTTTAAAAAAGCTTTTAAAAAAACCCAGCCCATATTGCCGTCTTTTAGATAGGCAGCATAACAATGCAGTTAGTGTCAAGATTCAATAAATATCCTGAGTAAATTTTTTTAAAGCCTATGAAGAGAATGCGTGACATTTCTGGTCTTCCTCTGCTTACAGAATCAGTGTAGATATGAAGATCTTGCAAATTAGTGAGATTAGCTCTTTCAACTGCCTCCGGTTTTGTGATAGCATAGATATGGCAGTGGTCTTATCTATCATATGTTATTCTAAATATAGTGCCCAGGTAATGATTGATTAACCTGCTTTAACACTGGTGTGAATGAGATATAGCCAGTAGTGGCCTATGACAAAGTATTTTTGAACTGCATGGGTTTAGGTATTGTAACTCTATGGAAGAGGTGATAGGCTGTCTTTATTTTGTAAAAAGCTGTCATTTGGAGGATTTACACTGGAACAATTTTGATATTAGACAATATCTTCAGATGAACCTGTATAAGAAAAGAATAGATGTATTTTTTTCTGGAATTAGCACCTAATTATTTAGAAAAAAATATTAATAATGAATTTATTTTGGTATACTTCATTGCTCTACCATAGTTAATCCCATGCCACCCAGACCAGAATCCATGCCGCAGAAAAGAGGAACCTCTCATTCTAGAAACTCTCACCCTGTAGGCTCCACTGTCTTGATTGGATATTGGTTCCTGAGCCTCCCATGACATATGAGCCTGGCTCCAGGAAAACTTTACTTCTTAGCTGTCTTCTCACTAGCCTCAATACCATGGCAAGCAGGGAGGCTACCATCCTGTTTCCTAGCTCTAGAATTATACACAAATCAAGTCTGACATTGCTCCCAGAAGGGGTAGGTCACCATTTTTATAATTTTCCAAACCAAAATATTCCTCAGTTGCCCCAACTCAGACATATTTCTCCCTATATTAGAATATAAAATCCTTAAGGGCAACCTTAGCATATAGTTAAGTCAACAAGCATTTATTAAGTGCCTACTATGTTCCAGGCACTATGCTAAACACTGGGGACCCAAAGAAAGGCAAAAATAATTCCTGCCCTCTGGGAGCTCACAATCTAACAGAATATATAATGTGTAGTGTATACATGTGTATGTATATTTGTATGTTTATATCACTTAAAATATATATACATATACATATAAAAACATATAGCAAGTGATTAACAACTTTTTTTTCCCTTTCATTCATTCATATGTGCAGTAAGATGCTCCTTCTGTGTGTTCTCACACTAGGATCTGTGATTTCATGGGACTAGAGAGTTCACAAGAAACTCTTCCTATCACAGTAGGGCTGCAGCTATTCTACACTATGAGTTTGAGGGCATTGACTAGAACACTGAGACCCACACTGGGTCCCACAGCTACTGTGTATCAAGAGGGCACTTGGGAGGTTGATGTTATCCATTCAACAACATTGCCTTTCAACTGTATCTTTTCAAGTGGGAGAGGGAAAACCCCCAACCTTTTTCACCTGAAAATTCTATATACAGGAGAAACCTTGCACTTTGCATCAGGTTCCTCCTGGACAATGACAGACACAATTACTCTGCCTGATATTAATAATCAAAAGACCAGGTATCAAAGCTATCTCTGTGGATGTATCTGTCATTTGTTATATCTGTTATATGATCTTAGTATATGCATGAGATACCTTGTTTGAGAAAAGGAAAGCTTTTACCACTGTCTTTGGCTCTACAGAATCAAATGGGGTTTTTTTGTATCAATAAACACAACAGAGTTTGCTATTGCCTGTAGATATCTGCTAATTATGATTCTACTGTGGAAATCATCTGTAATCACCTGTTTGTTTCCTTCTCATATTTTTGTCAGGTACTCTTGATCTTAATAGTTCACCAACATAAATATTTTATGGAGAGGAGAAAGTCAACATACGAGTTTGTGATTGCTTATGTTCTCACAATCACCTAATATTGCAGAGAACTTCCATGATTTTTTTCTAGTTATTTTCTTTTTTTCACCCAACTCAAGGGTATAATTTTTATTGATTTTTTAAAAAATTCTGAACTTAACAAATGCCAGAAAAAGAGAACATTTCCATAAAGTAGAACAGAAAAATACTTTGTGTATAAAACCACAAATCTGTTATGTATAGCTTACTATTTTTTTTAAAAGTATATCATAAATTTAACATGTCACTTTCAAAGCTCTCCTACTGGTCTGTTTCTTCCTGAACTTACCTTCTGTACTTCATTGACTGTCTTTTGGAGGAGAGGGGACAACATTATCCCCGGCTTCCCAGTGAGTCAAGCTTTTCTCAAACTTTATAACTTATTATGCCCCCACCACAGAATAGAACTCCAGGGAAAATCTCTAAAACAAAATTTATGTATCTCTCATGTTGAGCATCTCTCCTAAAAGGGATCAAAGAGCTTTTTCTAAAAAAAGATGCTCAATGTATAAAGTAGATATCAGCCATAAACTAGCTATTTATTTTCCCCACCACAAAAGAAATACTTAAAACACAAAAGACTCTTAAGCAAGCATGAACAAACCCTTAAAACACAGACTTGTAGGTCATCATTCCTATTATTTTCTTCGGGGAAGTAAAGACACTTTCTGGGGCTGCCAACGAGATTGTTCATCCACTTTCACTTCTGACCAACATTGTACAACTCATGTGTCCGGATCTCATGACAAAGTTTCTTTGTTCTGTAGGCTACATCTTTCTCCTGGCAGTTTCTCTTCAAAGTGGTGTGTCTTCTCCAAGAAGGGGTGTATTACAGAAAGCATATCTTGCTAGGGACCTGGCAGTCAGGAATTTCCGATTTCTTGAACTCATGAGGTAGCTGTTAAACTGGACAATTTCCATCTTTCAAGATGGTGACAGAGTGTGGTGACCTGGACTGAGAGAAGGAAAAACAGAGAGAGAGAGAGAGAGAGAGAGAGAGAGAGAGAGAGAGAGAGAGAGAGAGAGAGAGAGAGAGAGAGAGAGAGAGAGAGAGAAAAGGGGAGCCAGGGATCTGTGGTCCAATCTCAGACTCACCTAGGCAAACACATATGCTCACTGCTATGTGTTCATAGCTGTCATGACCAATGAGAGTGGAGAAGGGAGAGAAAGGAGAGAAATTTGACACATCTCCTTACTGGAAGTCAGATTGAGAGAGAGAGAGAGAGAGAGAGAGAGAGAGAGAGAGAGAGAGAGAGAGAGAGAGAACTATAAGGCCCAAAAGTCATACTCAAAAGGGAAGAAAAGAAAGAGCACCAGTTCTTCAAACTGACCAAGTGGACGGTTCTTCCTGGCTCCCCCCTGTTCTCAAAGATTTTGGGGGGCCTCTTTGTTTAGTCCCAAGCTGGATGGAGGAGCTAACTTTTGTTTCCTTTTAGATTCCTAGGTTGCTATTTGACCTGTGAGTGCTAATTCCCTCTATGATCTTTAACTTCTCCATCTGATCCTGAAGTTCCATATTGCTTTCCAAAACGTGTAAACAATTTCACAATTCCACTAAGGCTTTTCATACCTATTAACTCACTTCCCAGTTAACATTGAGTTTTGTCATCTTTTTAACCCACTTTTATGAATTTGATGGTTCTAAGGTCATTCCTAAAGGTTTTTTTTTAACTTACTTTTTTTGATTAGTTGTGATTTTGGATTTGTTTACAAGTAATTGTGAATGGGGCAGATAGATGGTGTAGTGGATAGAGTACTGGATCTGGAGCTAGGAAGACTGGAACTCAAATCCATCTTCAGATGCTTATCAGCTATGTGAACTTGGGCAAGTCACTTAACCTCTATTTGCCTAGGAGGCAGATAGGCGGCTCAGTAGATAGAGTCTGGAAGACCTGAGTTCAAATCCAACCTCAGACACTTACCGCACAGGTTGGGTTGTCCCCGAGCAAGTCACTTAACCTATGTTTGCCTTAATCTAGTGGAGAGGAAATGGCAAACCACTCCAGTATCTTTGCCAAGAAAACCTCATGGGCAGTATGTTCCATGGGGTCATGAAGAGTTGGACATGACTGAACAACAATTGTGAATGATGTTTAATTTTTTTCTAATTCTCACAAATCTGCATGCCTATAGTTTGTGGATACCTCACTTTTATGAAAAATATTTATTACAATTTTTCACAGTGGCTATTTTTTCTTACTATACTAGTGCACTGCTTTTCTTTGAGCAATAGCTTATGATTAAGTATTCTTATAAAATTGGACATTAATTGAAAGTCCATAAGCAAAAAGTTTATTCAACAGATAAGGTACTGCATTTTACTTTGGGCATATGATTTATAGTTTGCCATCTTAAAATTTAATATATTGCATTAAAATTTTGTGTTAAAATGCAAATGAGATAAAATATAGCACTTTAAACTTTACAAACTGTTTTCACAATTGTACAGTGTTTAAAGTGAGGGAAAAGACAGGTGTGAATGCAAGTCAGCTTTAAACCCTCTAACAATTGAGTTTTAAATTGTTTACTAATAGGAATTTCAGACTTTAAGTTTCTATTTGTATAGCTTGCTGAAGTTATTAAGTGATGAATTAGATTTGGCAATTTCTTTAAAGTGGAAGAAATAATGATTTTTAGTTCCTTCTGTGTTTCATTTAATGTGTAAGTAAAAATGATAACATTACATTGGCTGAGATTTCTGAATACCGATGTATTTTTGAGTCAGTGGGATGAGAAAAATAAAGGGGAAAAAGGGGGGAAAATGTCTTCAGAAGACCTGTAATCAGTTATATTGAAGGCATGAATTTCATAGAATCGTAGACCTAGCACTGGAAGGGACCTTAAAGGCCATCCAGAACAGTCTCCTTATTTTGTAGGTGAAGAAACAGGCCCAGAAAGGTTAAATGACTTGCTCCAGAGTCACACATCTAGTGTCTGAGGTGGATTCAAACTCAGTCCCTCCTGAGTCCTGATCCAGTGCTCTATCCATGGTGCTTTCTTCAGTTTAATAGATGAAGAATTTTTACTCAAGCTGCTTTGGGACAAGGACTTCCTCCCTCTACCTGACCACTGCATCCATAATTGGGCTACTTTTTTTTTTAATAATAGAATGATTGAGGTCAAGCAGTCCTTAGAAATAATTTAATACAGTCTCTTCTCGCTACAGATGAGATTGCTGAAGCCCAGAGAGGTGATAGACTTGCCCTGAGCTACATAGCTAGTAAACTGCGGAACTGGGACAGGAGTCCAGTACTCTGTTACTCTTGCACTGCCTCTGTGGCTAGAGTTACAATTAAATTGCCACCTGCAGTCTTTAGGAGACTGAGCAAAGACGGACTGGATTTCTAATTATCTTGTGATGCTGTTCCAAATTCCAGAATATAACTTTAAACTTTCCTAGACTTTGGCAGTTCCCCACCGTGTAATACATCTACAAGTTACCAGAATTGTTATAAATATATGGAGAAGATCAAACAGGGAAAGGAGATAGTACTGGTTATACCAAAAGGCTCAATTTTTTTGACTTCTCAAAATGCCCTTCTGTCATGGTGATTTCATGTGAATTCTTTTAGGGAATCAGCTTCCCCTGTCCTTGGTAACTAAATATTTTAGACTTGATCTTTATCCTTTTCATATTTCCTGAAAACCTCGTGCAACTGTGTAACATTTTGTAAAGCTTCATGCTCTATATAAATATGAGTTGGTGCTTGAGTTTTGGAAATCACAGCTAAAATTCGACCTAACATAAGTAAAGAGCATCTAAAGTGGTACAGTGCAGAGAGTGCTTGGCCTGGAAATCAAAGAGACCTGAGTTCAAATTCAATCTCAGAAATTTACTATCTGTGTAACCCTGAGCAAGTCTCTTAACCTCTGTGTCTCAGTTTCCTCATCTGTAAAATGGGAGTAATAATAGCAACCATCTCTCAAGTTTGTTGTGAGGATCAAATGGGATAATAATTGTAAGGTACTTAGCACAGTGGCCAGAACACAGTAGGTCCTGTATAAATGTTACTTCTTATTATTAATTATCATTGTGGAGGTAGCACAATGAAGTGGAAAGAGCATTATATCTGAAGTCAGAGGAGCTGGGTTTGAACCATGGCTCTGCCACTTACAAAAGAATTTGAGCTTTACTTAGAAGACAGTTGGGAGACATTGAAGAGTTTTGAGTACAGGAATGCTGTGACCAGGTCTGCGAATAAACAAGATTATTCCAACTGTGGTCATGTTCCTTTTCTTGAGACTGCATTTCTGGGAAGCTGCTAAACTGTTTAACTGCCTTTTCCTCTCTGTGATTACCTCTGTGTCAGCGTGTTTTGCTGCTCAAGTGTTTAGCTATGAATACAATCTACACGTGGCCCAACCCAACCTGTGTGGTAATGAAAATCACTTAACTACTGGTAACCTGATGGCTTGTCACTGCTTTATCCTTGGTGATCTTGGCTTTTCACTTAATTTTCACTAAGGCACAGTGGTAATGCTGATGAAACAAATCAAGAATGTGACCTCTAGGAATCCTGGGACTCCTGGGCTTATAGGAGGATGGGAGAAGTTCTATTTTATGGACCTTTGCAGGAAGAAGAGTGTTGAAAAAACAAGGGCATTAACTCATATTGTTTATCAGCCACAATACAGAAAGCAAAGGTCAGCTATATGAACTACTACTGTCAGGATGGAGTAGTAATTACCATGGGGTGAGTGAGACTTTGCCTCAGGATGCCAACATCCATGGAGGATGCACATCTCTACAGTACAACTGCCCCGGGGCCACCCACCCCAGAGTCCCATCACTGTAGCAACCCTCTCTTGGGGCTTGCCTTCCTACTCAAGCTGCTTTGGGCAAGGACTTCCTCCCTTACCTGACAACTGCACCCATAATTGGACTATGTGCTCCCTGCAGCCACCTCTTCCCAACTGTTTTTGCCCCAAATTAAAATATTCCAATTTGTGATTCTGATGATGTTTCCCTCACACATATCACTCCCACTTCTGTTTGCTCCAGATCAATCTTTTAACTTAGATTTGAGGACAGAAATATTGCCTGACATGCCACTGTGACCATTGGTGTTGAATCATAGTGGAATTACTGTGAGGAAACTGAATATTCCAGGAGGGCTCTCCATTCGGAAGGAATGAATACAGAAACTTGTGAATGTCACAACCAGAACTTTCATTCAGCACACCCCCTCAATTCCCACCTTCCTCCCCAGCCCATGATGTTCTCATCTTGCACTTTCACTAATTACTGTGAAAAGAAACAAACATCTCTCTGTATTTCAATTTAGTAAACCTAAGCATAGGAGCAGCAAACACCTGTGTTGTCTCCTGGGAGAGCCCATACTATGGTAGAGCTGGAAACAGCTATGTCTCTAGAAAAAAAAAAACAGCAAGAGCTTACCTCCGGGTAGTTAAAGGGGAATTACTTCTCTATCTGGGAACACCTATCTTGGAAACATCTGTGATTCACAGGCTATGCCAAGGCAAGAATGAAATGTAGAGAAGGCTGCAAATGGCAGTGGAATCCTCTTCAACCTCTCCCCAGCTTCTGGCAAAGTAAGAGAGCCCTTCATGTTAAATAAAAGCAGAGGTTTTTAATAGGTACTGTAGAGTGAGATGGTGAATTGGCGAGATTTATGTCTTTAGGGGGTGTGTGTGTATGTGTGTGTGTGTGTGTGTGTGTGTGTGTGTGTGTAGTGTGTGTGTGTGTGTAGTGTGTAGTGTGTAAAGGGAATCTCTTGCAGCATTTCTGGCCAGAACTGTCTCCAAATGTGGACAAGCAGAAATAGTAAGCAACTAGTCCTTGCATTTCCAGATGCAAAAGAAACAATTCCATTATCAATATGAGGAGTTCTGAGGGTGGTGTAATCATCTTTGCAAAACTTGTCATTGTCCTGAGAGAACTGCAAAATTAAGGACAGTTAACAAGTTTCACGTATTCTCCTTGATTTTCCAAATATTCTTTTCACCGTTGCTTAGTTGAGTAATGGAGCCATAGTTTTCTTGCCTTCCTTTTTTGTCTGTAGGAAAGGATAATTGATTGTAGCAGTGATGATGACCAGGAGAAGAAAGGAATAGGGGGAGACAGTTCCTCCAAGTTTTACATTCCCAGCTAAAGGAGTCCTCCATATACATCCCAGTAGAAGACCAGCCAGTCTGTCTGGTTGTTACAAAAACATAGTAGCTTTACTATTACTATGCCTAATTCTTGAGTCAGAGACCATAGTTTACCATTCCCAAAACACAAAACGGCAGACTTTTTACTTCTTTCACAAAAGAAAGGGTTTATGTGAATAAGTGAGATATGTATAAAGCGGTTTGCAACTCTTAAAGCACTATCAATGTGTTAATTATCATTGTTCTTTGATGATGTTAATAATATGATATTAATGATACTAATGATACTAATAATGGGCTCATGTGCATAGAAAAAAAACAACCTCAGCTGAGGAGCACCCATCATATTATGTCAGAAGCATATTATCCAAATTTGGAGTGATGCATGCAAAAAATAGTTTGAGATGTCATTAAAATATTCAGGAGAGTCCTTATTTTAGCTGGTGCCTGTGTCTAGATGATGAAAAGAAATGATGGGGGAAAAAAGGTTTTTCTGATATTTCCACAGACATATAAATGACTGAATTGAATTAACTTTATAACAGATCTAATTTTGTGGAAGACAGGGCCTGGCACATAGTAAGCACTTAATAAAATTCTCATTCTATCTATATATCTAATCTATCAGCTACCCATCTACCTATCTATCTAATCTATTTGTCTCTCAGCTATCTAATTATCTATCATGTCTGTCTTTCATCTATCTGTGTATCATCTGTCTATCACATAGTCATTCATTTGACTGAAACCAGTTCATCCCTGCCTGTCTGAATTCACCAGCCTTTATTTTTACGACTGACAAATTCTCAACCATGTCACTTAAATTCCTATCTTGGGCACATTATACTGTCAGAAGATGCTTTCTTTTCTTTCTTTTCTTTTCTTTCTTTTTTCCCCTGTTCTTTTCTTTTCCTTTCTATTGTTTTCAAAGACCAGGTCTCCCCATCTTACCCAGGTTAGAAGTTCAGTGGCTCTTTTCACATCACACATGGGCCCACCCCCAATTCTTTTTGATATGGGAGCTCTGATCAGCTCTGTTTCCAACCTAGGCCAGTTTGCCTCTCCTTAGACAAACTGATGCCCTGCCCCCCATTCCCCAGAGCTCATCATGTTAATGCTGAACTTAGAGCAGATACCAAAGTGGCATAGCCCACTGTTGTCTCAGAACTCCTGAGTTCAAATGATCCACCAGCCTCAACCTCCCCTCACCCTCCAACAGCTGGGATCATGGGTGTTCACCACCATGACCTCCTGACCACAATTTTCAAAGCAGCATTGGGTCAATTAATCAATAAGTATTTATTAAATGCCAATTATGTGCCAGTCACTGTTCTAGTCACTGAGAATGCAAAAATAGAAGTGAAATTGCTGATTACTAGCAGCTTACTTTTATATCAGGGGAGATACGTATGCATGCATGCATGGATGCATGCACATATGTGCATAAAAACACATATGAAACAGGTACAAAGTAAATTGGAAAGTCACTAAAAGCTAGAGGGAATAGGAAAAACCTGCAGGCTGTGGTATTTGAGACAAGTGTTAAGGCAAATTCTAAGAAATAGATATGAGGAGGGAGGGCAGGCTGGGAATAGGTACTGACAGCAGGCTCCTAGTCTTTTAGGAACCCTGCCCTGGACTCAGGCCTTAACCCCATTCTACCTCCCTTTCTTGTTGCCCCATCCTGTCCTTTTGATCTCTCCCCATCTGTACTCCTAAACAATCTATGCATGATTAGGGAGGGTCTAGCCCAAAAGGGAAAGATGGAGCAAGAAAGAATGAATGGTAAGTGGGATCTGGAGAACCCTATTTCAGGTCTGAAATGTGTACATTGAAGTCCCTGACTATTATAATTTTGCTGTGCAGTTCTCTCTGTAACTTGGTTAACTTTACAATGTTGCCTGTACTCCGGCCATCATGCATCCATCATAGAGGCAGTTGAATGCTATAGTGTTAGGCCTGGAATTAGGAAGATGAGTTCAAATCTGGCCTCAGACACCTACTAGTTGTGTGACCCTGGGCAAGCCACTTAACCTCTGATTGCCTCAGTTTCCTCAGCTGTCAAATGAGGATAATAACATCATCTACCTTGTAAGGTTGTTGTGAGGATGAAATGAGATAGTTGTAAAATGCTTAGCACATAGTAGGTGCTATATAAATGCTTATTCCCTTCCCTCACTTGTGAAATCTTGGACTGCACCATTGGAAGCAAGTATGACGGATGTTCTTTCTTCCCATCTCCCTTAAACCCAGGCTATTGCAGACTTCCAAATTTCCAAATCATGATGCCCAACATGGATCCCACTTCTAGCTTCCCTTTATATGTCACTTTTCACCATTTAAAATATAAGCTTCTTGAGGGCAAAATAATATCTTTCTTGCTTGTTTTTATATCCCTAGGCTTAGTGCATAGTAAGTGTTTAATGTCTGCATTATCTATCTATCCTTCTGGCCACATATAGAGCATAGGTAATATGGAGGTGTTACCTGGACCTAGCGAGTCACTTATCTAGCATCTTACTAACATAAGAACAGTCAACATAAAAGTAGGGCATGTATCTATTTTTCAGTGGTGTGCCAAAGGAAGAATGATTCATTAATTCTTATCATTCAGGATAAGTTTAAACGATTATGGGGGAAATGAGGCTTTCTTGATTTCCTGTTCCAGAGTCTTTTCTGTAGCTTGTTTCTGTGATCTTAAATTGCTTTAAGAAATGAGGCTTCAAATTACGAATTTAGTAAATTACATTGATCTGGAAAATCTAAAAGCGGCAGTAGTGGGATCCTGAGCTAAGGAGACAAGAGGAAGAGTTATATCCTCCTCTGTGTTTCTGACTTTAGTGTGCCTGGAGATTTATTAATTAGAAAGGGGAGAAAAGCAAACCTACTATAAACTACTATACCAACCATACTCAAAAAAGCCCTTTACTCTGAGGATTACATGGGCCTAGGGAAGCTAAGACAAGATGATACTTACGAAATCATGTTGTGTGCAGTTGATGTTGAAAATAGTGCTGTGGTTCCCAACCCTTGCCCTTTTTTTTTTCTTTTCTTAGGAAATAGGATGGTTCTTCAGTTGTTATCACCAAAAACACAGCTGGTATAATTTTTTGTAATTTATTATCTTGTGCTCTTCCACAAATGGAAAGGTCAAAATAACACTCACGTATCCTATTTCCTCCATCACTGTCATGCTTTCCCATCTTGCATTGCTCTCATCCATGTCCTAGCTCATGTTCTCCACGAGGGTTTGCCTCTAACATGATGGAGACCCTCTTTGATTTTTTCTTGATATTATGAGGGAGCTGTTGGAACACTCTGCCTGTTAACCTGTCACTGCTTGCTGTGAAAATAGCCCATTATCTTTAACTCTCATACAGTTCCTTAATTAAATCTTTTAGTCCTGAATTTCTTTGGTGTTCCTCCCTGGTTATATGTTGAATCCCCTACTGGACACTGGTCTGATACATGAGTTTTCTCCTTAGCTTCTCTGAATCGCAGCCATCACACATTTCTAAGCCATGATACCAAACATATATAAATTTCCCTTCGTGTGTTATCTCCCCAAATTAGAATGTAAGCCCTTGCCTTTATTGTTTGCTTTTGTATCTCCAGAACTTAATGCAAAGTAAGTGCTTAATATCTGCATTATTTGTCAGTCCATCAGCCAGGTATGGAGGATAGCCAGTAGGAAAGCTTTAACTGAACCTAGTGAGTTCAGTGGAATATAGACTTGAATACAGACTGAAGCATACTATTTTTCACTTTCTTTCATCAATTTTTTTTCTCATTTGAATAATCTTCTTGTACATAATGATCAATATGGAAATGTTTTACATGACTGCACGTGTATAACCTATATCTGATTGCTTACCATCTCAAGGTGGGGGAAAGGGAGGGAAAGAGGGATAGAATTTGGAAATAAAAACAAAAAAATATTAAAAATTATTTTAACATGTAATTGAGGAATAAATAAAATGTATAAAAAGCAAAAAATCTTACTAACATAAGATTCTAATAAGGTTTTATGTGGCAACATGCTCTCTCTCTCTCTCTCTCTTTGTCTCTTCTCTGTCTCTCTCTCTCACACGCACACACACACACACACACACACACACACACACCCCTCTCTATTACCTTCTCTGTGATACTCATTTGATATTAAGGGAATCATGGAAGGGATCTCAGCACCCACCTGGTTCATCCATAACCCAAAAAGAATTTCCATTGTTGCTTACCCAACAAATGGTACTCTACTAGACTCTACTGGAAGATATTCAAGGAAGGGGACCTCATTGCCTCTAGAGATAGCTCATTCTACTCTGGGACAACACTAAATGTTAGGAATTGTTTCCCAACATAAAGAGCAAATTAATAACATCTAGATTCTGACGGGAAAATCATAAGGAAGGATCAATTTAGAGCTAGAAGATATCTCAGAGGTTGAGTGCCACCCCTTCCCCTTTATGGAGGAGGAAATTAAACCTAGAGAAATGAAGTGATAAGCTGCTAAAGACTATACAGGTAACAAATAGCACAGCCAGGGTTTATAATGAATAATGCCTATTTAACTGTTTATACAAACATCTATATACAAACCTTGTTTTCTCATCTGATCTTCAAAACAACTTGTGAGTTGGGAACCATATCACATTGTATAGGTGAGGAAACTGAGTCTACCCATGACCCTATGAATCTCAGAGAGGTAAGTGTCTTGCCCAAGCTCATATAGCTCATATAGCTAGTAGGAAGTGTAGACAAGCTTTGAAGGCAAGCCTTCTGACTCTAAATCCTGCTGAATAATAATAGCTAATAACAGCTAACATTTATATAAAGCCTATGCCAGGCACTGTGCTAAGTGCTTTACAATTGTTATCTTATTTGATCCTCACAACAATCTTGGGAGGCAGGTATTATTATCTCCATCTTGCAGATGAAGAAACAGGCCAATGGAGGTTAAATAAGTTGCCCAGGGTCACACAGCTCATAAGTTTCTGAGGCCACATTTGAATTTAGGTCTTCTTGACTCCAGGCCCGGTACTCTAATCCATTGTGCCATCTATCTGCCAAATAAAAACTAGTAAATAGAGAAAGTAATAATTTGGAGAGTTTTGAGCTGTACTCTTGCAGTATAATAGATGTCATTATACCCTATCTCAGAGAATTATGTTGTCAACAGGAATAACATAAGCAACCTTATTAGAAGTTATTTTGTGGAAGTGTGTGCATGCTTTACTAATACCTTGGCTTGGGTTAATGGAATAACAATAACATCAAACAAAATATTATTGAATGAATAGATTGAAGCCTAAATCATTCTAGTTATGTTGCATATTTCAGAAAACGCCTTTTCTTAATGACGTTCTATGCCATGGCATATGACCAGAAAGTGATATTTTCTGATAGCATACATTCCTTTAGAAAGAATGAAAGTTGGGGCAGCTAGGTAGTGCAGTGGATACAGCACCAGCCCTGAATTCAGGAGGACTTGAGTTCAAATGCAGCCTCAGACACATAACACTTACTAGCTGTGTGACCCTGGGCAAGTCACATAACCCCACTGCCTAGTCAAAAAAAGAGAAAGAAAGAAAGAAAGAAAGAAAGAAAGAAAGAAAGAAAGAAAGAGAAAGAAAGAAAGAAAGAAAGAAAGAAAGAAAGAAAGGAAGAAAGAAAGAAAGAGAAAGTCAATGCCCTTATTTCATTTCGTTCAATCCAAAAATCATTACTCACTTACAGTATGACAGGCATTGTGCCAAGGGTTTGGGACGTAAAGACACAAATGAAACTGTTTCTGTCCACAAAGAGCTTGGGTGCAATGATGGGGGTGAAGGAGGGGGGAAAGACTGGTGAATGCTTAATTTCTCTCATCTAGGTTGGGCTTGCTTCTCCTTAAAGAGGGAAGGGAGCTAGCCTCAAGACTTGATCGGTCTTAGGGGCCTAGAGTTGGAGCCTTGACATCATTTCCTCCTTTGTGCCAAAAAAAAAAATCTAACCAATGAATTGGTTCTTTTCAGCCTTGATGGAATTCCCACTATCGTTTGAATCAATACATTTTTCTGACCAAGTGTTACCACTGAGATAGATGTTCAGGCCCAGGGGAGCTACATTCACCTCAGTTAATGTCATATCCATAATGATTCTCTTATTTTTAAGAAAACCTATTTTTGTTGGATGTTATATGATCCACAAATGTTGAATTCCTGTCCCGAGGCTGACCCACTTTCCTGGCACTAGTTAGGCCCATCCTGGAATGAAAAAAAACAACATAGAAAACTAAATACAAAATACACACAAAATAATTTCTAGGGGAGGGAACTAGCAAGTAGTGAGGAGGATCAGCATAGACTTCTGGGAGGAAGTGGCATTTTGGAGGAAGCCATGAGGCAAAGGTGATGAGAAAGTGCATCCTAGAAAGGGGAGTTTAATAAATCGTTTAAAATTCTGTCTTCTCTCAGTTTCATCTATGCAGAGATAAACCACACAAGAATCTGTGGTATATATGCAATGACTTGGACCAATATTAATCATAAACTAGAAAGTTTAATGAGTTGGTGTATTATTATTTTGCCCTTGGACAAGCAATTCTAAGAGTATGGTTTCAGCTTCTCGTAGATGTATACGCCGAACAGCCTTTCCCCTATTGTTTACTGAAAGTACGTGAACAGAACAGTAGGCATTCTGGCAATAGGAGTTACAATATTGGCGGGGCTAGAAACTGAAACTGAGTTTGATTGACCTAGTTCTTTCAGGCACATATGGCTGAGTACTCAGCATTTTTTTTTCCAGTACACCACTTCAGCACTGCATTTATCCTAACAGATTCTTGCTCATGCTGTTGGCAATTCTCTGGCAGTAGGATGACAAAATACTGAAGGAGAGGAGAGGAAGTGAGATCTTAGGTAGGAGCCTTAGAGATAGAGAGCACCAACACCAGGAATAGATGAGGAAAATCATAAAGAAAGAAACCCTGAAATAGGATGCTAATGACAGATACTTCTACTGGCTTGATGACATAATAATACTGTTACTTGAAAATCTCTTAAAAACAGGTAACAATAATATTATACTTATCACACCTAGAGTTACAACTTTTTGTGGCCAAATTATGATTTGTCTTTTGCCCCAGATTATAAATTACAGACAGATGAGTTATCAAACTGAATGAGGAGACGGGTGGGTCCACACCGGGTGTTTGAAACCACAGGCCTGAATTCAGAAGAAAAATTCAAACACAAAAGTCATAAATAAATACAACTATAAAAGATTTAAGAATAAAGTAAAAATTTGGTAGCTATATTTACATTGGACCATCTCTCTCCTCATTCAGTTTGATAACTCGACTATCTGTGATTTATAGTCTTGAGACTTGCTTGGGGCTATGAGAAGTAAATTGGCTCACCCATGGTCACAAAGTTAGTATGTTTCTCTAAGATAGTCTCTAAGACTATCAATTCCAGAACAGTGACTAATCTGCACTCACAGAGGAGGTTTTTTCAGCAAGATGTATGTGAATACATCTATGCACACATTTATTTATATTCAAGTGTTGTCTCTCTGTCTCTTTCTCCTTCCCTCTCTGTCTCCCAACCCTCTGTGTGTCTCTGTCCTTCCCCCTTTTCCCTCCCCCCTCCTTCCCTCCCTCTCTCTCTTTCTGTGTCTCTGTGTCTTTGTCTCTCTCTCCCCCATCCCCTCCATCTTCATTTCCTCTCCTCTCTCTCCCCCCTTTTTTCCTTCCTCCCTTCCTCCTCCACTCCATCTCCCCAAGGCTATCTGATTGGATACTGGCATTTGACAGACAAGTGTGGCAAAGTATATGTAAACACAATGTGAACCCAATCCAGGCATTTTTTTGTAGCCTCGATCTCAATTCTACATAGTAGACTAGTTAAAGATGCTGTGTAAAGATGCTGGAATTGAAAAGATTCTGGGTTAGAAGTCAGGAAACCTGACTTCAAATCTCACTTCCTTCATTTCCTGCCCGTGTAACCTTGGTTAAATGACTTAACTTCTCTGATTCTCACTTTCCTCATCTGAAAAATGAAGGGAGGGGGCTAAATGATCTATAAATTACATTCTAGCTTTAAACCCATGATGTTATATTCTATAATTCTATAGTGTATGATCCACAAGACGTGCCATCTCCAGCACTAGAGACAAGCTTGTTAAACCAAGTGTTTTCCTTGGAAGATAATGTAGAGTTTAATGACAAACCCATTAGACAGGCAGAGGCCTTAGTTTTTGAGTTGTGACTGTCACTTAAAGGCTGTGAGACCTTGGGCAAATTATTGAATCTGATTTTCATTGTCTATAAGATAGGAATGATAATCTTTGTATTACACTGCTGCATTGTGAGGATGAAATAAGATTACTCTATGTAGGAGGAATTTAGAATTATGAAGTTCTAGGCAGCTAACAGCACTGGGCCTGGAGTCAGGAGGATCTGAGTTCAAATCCACCCTTAGATACTTACTAGCTGTGTGACCCTGAGCAAGTCACCTCTTCCCTGTATACCTCAGTTTCCTCAACTGTAAAGTGAGGATCATAATAGCACTTACCTCATAGAGGATGAAAGGAGATAATATGTGTAAAGCATTTGGCCAGTGCCTACTGTGTTGTAGGAGCTTATTAAATGCTTATGCTCTTCTTCCCTCCCCCCCCACCATCCCTTGTATGAATAATTTCAAATACTCAAACTGAGCTGTGAGCCAATGATGTAAATTACAATTTATCTCTGGGCTTCTCCATCCTGTGCTACTCTTGACCATGTCCCTCCCTTAAATTCATCATGAGGAAAGGAGTCTCCCAACTTGTGGGAGCCTTTCCTCTCCTCAAACTTGGCATGAGATACCAGTAGGACACTATAGATATCCACATGCTGTACTTTATCTTTTCCATAGAATCAACCCATCTTCATCTCCTGTCATAAATTTCCCCCATGATATTTTTACTTCTGATCTATATAAATAAAACCCTATTAAAACCCTATATAAACGCAAGCTAGTATTTTCCCCAGAATATCCGAACAAACATTTATTAAGGAAGACATTGAATCTATTTCATTATGTAGTAAGGTCAAACAATAAAATTATTTAGTTGTCTTTGAAAACATCTTTTTTAAAAATTGCAATATCAATGGAGATTCAAAACTAAAATGACTATATAGACAAAGAAAAACAATTCCATAACATTCCTATGATACTAGGTAATAAAATAATTTATTAATTAGGTGTGTATGTGTGTGTGTGTGTTTATGTATACATATTTTAGAACAGCTAGGTGGTACAGTGGATAGAGTACTAAGCCTGAAGTCAGGAAGACTCATCTTCTTGAGTTCAAATCTGGCCTCAGACACTTAGTAGCAGTGTGACCCTAGGCAAGCCACTTAACCTGGTCTGCCTCAGTTTCCTCATCTGTAAAATGAGCTGGAGAAGGAAATGGCAAATCACTGCAGTATATTTGCAAAAAAAACAAAAAAAATCCAAAAGGGATAACATAGAGTCAGACATGACTGAAAACAAACTGAACAATAATAATTTTATTTTTTATTTCCTAAAGCAGAGGTGTATCAAATATCCTATATGGGTTGGGGGAGAATCAGATTAAGCTACAATTGAGAACTATCTAACAAAATAAGTGAAAATGCAACAGAATATCGATATTGATAATATGTGGTCTTCTGAGTCAAAGAGTAGTCCTTGAGAATCCTTATAGGGTTTAATGGCCCCATTTTCTATTTGAGTTTGGCACAACTATTTGAAAGCCTCTTCAGGTCAATTATTATCTAATTTTACCTTATATGAAAGGTAACTCATTAATAGCTAACAAAAGAGAAAATAAAGAATCACATACTCTTGACTTGGAAGTCGCTGGTGGGGGCCCCTAGTTCAATCCGTACTTGAATGGGAGTCTCTCATATAAAATCCCTGACAACTATCCATCTAACATCTGGCTGAAGAACTCCAATGAGGAGAGTCTATGAGCTCTCAAAGCAGTGTGTTCAACTTTTGCTCACTTTCCAAATGTTGGGAAGACTTGGGTTCCATGTGAGGAAAAACTGCCTCTGCCTCTTAGCGCCTACTTCTGACCTCAGGCCAAAAGGAGCAAGTCTTGATTTTTCTTCCACATAACCACCTTTCAGATACCTGAATGTATCTATACTCTACCACATAAGTCATTTATTCTCCAAGGTAAATACCAGGTTTTTCAAACAAGCTCTCGTCCTCTCACTTTCTTAAATACATAAAGTGGGAATTCTTAACCTTTCTTTGCATCCTGGATACCTTTGGAAGTCTGGTGAAACCTATGGATCGTTTCTCAGAATGTTTTTAAGTAATTGATGGAAATGCAAAATTTCCGTTAGAGGTTAATGAAAATAAAAGTGTATTTTTTTTGCCTGTCCTGAAGTCTATTGACTTGAAGAGGTCCATGGGCCCTTTAGATAGATAGATAAGTAAATCTCTATCTATATTAATCCAACCAAGTTAACAAGCCCTTGAAAATCTAATCATGAACCGGTTAGGGTGAAGTTAGGAGTATTCTATAAGCCACAAGTTAAGAACCTCCTCTAGATAGATAGATTTACATGTATAAAACTATATAAGCAAATTTCTCTACCTCTATCTGTCCCTCAAAGTTAATAAGCCCTTGGAAATCTATTCATGAACTGATTGGGGTGGGGGAGGTATCCTATGGACCACAGGTTAAGAACTGCTGCTCCAGATACACTCCAGTAAGGATCGGGAATGCATGGAGAATGAACCTGTAGTTTCATTAACATAGACAACTTCAGAATGAAAGAATCCCTCCTACTAATGCACATTAACACTTTTTCTACAACTTAAAATATGAGAGAGTTGCCTAGAGTACTGAGAGGTCTAAATGAATTGAACAGGGTCCCCTAGCTAATAGGTGGCAGAAGACAAGCTTGAATCTGATGTTCCTGGCTCCAAGACCATACCTCTCATTCCACTCTACCCATTACAACATTCTGCTTCTATAGTTGAACCTAATAATGTATTTCTCTATTACTTCTAGGATCAAATGCAAACTCTTCTGTTTGTCCTTCACAAACAGGTCCTAACCCAATTTTCCAGCCCTCTTATCCTTACTTCCCATCATGCAAAGGGGATTCTGATCCAGAACGCTTTCCACTTTATACCTCACTGCCTCTGCCTTGATATCCCTTGGTACTCCATCTCCCTTCATTATCCAGAGGCTCTTCTGTGCGTCTAAAACACACACTCTCTCTCCACTCCTTCTACTTATTAATCCCTCACTTCCTTCAGGGTTCTGCTTTCAGGCATTTTCAATATGAAGTCTCGACTGATTAGCCCTACCTCCGCCATCCCTTTGCACATACTTCGATAACAGGGATTCTTACTATGGGGTCCTTGATTGCTTTTTTTTTTAAACTTACATTTTGGTAATTGCATTTCAATATAATTGTTTTCCTTTGAAATCTCATGTACAGAGTGTCCCAAAAGGCTTAGTGCAGTTTTAAGCTAAAAGGGTTAAGCTAGTACTAAAGATTGCAGTAATATTTTTGGGACACCCTGCTTTTTGTTAATACATTTAAAAACCACAGGTTTCAACAGACTGCCAAAGGGCTCCATGATATTAAAAAAGGTTAAGAACTCTTCCTATAGAGGTACATGTTGTTTTCCTTTCCTAAGGGGTAAATAAGTTCCTATAAGGCAGGGATTATTTCAATGTTATCTTAGTATCCCTGGTATGGCACGTAATGAGCACTTAATAAGTACCTTGTGGATTGATTGATGTGGTCTAAACAAGATAGACTGCAACAGGGTTATTGACTCCATTATTTTGTGTATTATTCCTCTTTCTGTGCAACCTCAGATCAATTTAGCTTTTAAAAAATTCTTGCCATATGAATAAATGAAAAAAATAATTAGTTAATTAGACAATGATTAAGCATCTACTATGCGTAAAGCACTATGCTTAGTGCTGGGGACACAAATAGAAAAAGAACAGTCTCTGATCTCAAGGAGCTTAAATTGGAACAGAGGATACAGAAGAAGGTTTCAGCTGCAAGTCAGATGGAAAGATCCCCCAGCTGTTAGGATGCAGCAGTAAAGCATGGTAATGCCTCTTCTTTAATATCATTTCCACTGCATCTGGGGCCATCACCAGTTAGTTATTCTGACCTATATCTTGCCACTGGACCCCGATGACTCTGGAGGAGAAAGTGAGGCTGATGACTTTGCACAGCTCTGCCTCACTTAAATCCAATTCACTTGCAAGTCAAGACATCACCCTCCTGATGTCACTGGTCCTCTTCAAGAACAAAGGATAAACAACAATAACTTTGATAAAACTGGATCAGTTTCTAGAGTTGAACCATTTGACAATACCAAGGACTTTGGAAGGGAGAAATGTCTTCTTTGAGTCTTCAGTAACTGTGGCTGTAACACCTGCAGGAGCAGTTTCCAGGCTGCGTCTCCATAGGGGTTGCTTCCCAGGTTGATGTCTGAGGACAGTTGTGTTGGAAGCATTGCTATTCTAGGACTCTTGAACTCAAAGTCTTAGGATGTCTCCACTGGGGTCTGATGAGAGATGATAGTCAAGGTGGTGGCAGTGGTTTGCGTTGCCTGGCACATGCTGCCTCCCGTCTCTCACTCTAGATGCCTTGCTGCTTTAGCTAGACTGGCTTGCCTGTCCTGTGGGTAGCAGTTGGCTGGCATTTGGTGGGGATTACTAGCCCCTTCTCCACAAGAGTCACTTGCTGGGATGCTAGCTTTGAGGTCTGAGCTGGAAGCAGGACCAAGTGAGGCATTTTGTGATTGTTATTCTATAACACCTGCAAATATGTTTTATACAAACTGTTGTCTAGCCATACTTTCTCCATCTTGTATTTGTTTAATCTGTGGTTTGTATGATTGTTTTAAACTTCTTTTTTCCTATTATGTTTCATTTTATTAGATTTGGTCTATCAGATCCAAAAGATCCTTCTGGCTCCTGAATCTGTCATCCAATATTTGGGGCATCCCTTTTTGGCTTCAAGTAAACTAAATATATATTTGATAAACATGTCATCTATGCCTTTATCCCATTTATTAATAAAAGCCTTGAATAGCTCAAGACCACAGTGAACAGCATAGATTATGGTATACCACCAAACAGCCCAATAGTAGCAGCTAGGACTTTTGTTGAGCCATATTTAACTTAGGAAAACCAGGAACATTAATTAATCAACTAAAATGTTGAATTTTGCTTCTTGATGTTTAATAACTCAAACAACCCTGAAGATGAGGACAAAACATTGAACAAATTGCCAAATAAGATGGGGAGATCAAAAATTTTTTTAAAAATCCAGGTTTTGTAATCCAGGCTCTAATTATTTGTCTTGTAAACAAGTGACTGAAGTTTCAGTCTTCTCCTTTCTGTTATTAGATGGTTAGACTAGATAACTTCAAACATTCTATTATTCTCAATATTCATTAAGTCTATCCATGGTTACCAATTCTGCTTTCTACCCTTCCTAATCCTATGTTGTTTCTATTGTATCACACATCACGAACTTAAGATTGCAAAGAATTTAGAAAAAATTTTCCCTTCCATCAATTTCTCTTCAAGTATTACTCTATTTAAAAACAACTAAAAGATATAGAGAAAACAAGTGCACTTTCTTTTAGGTTCATTGCCTGATTTCCTTTAAGTACATCCTGGTTTCATTTAGCTCTTCTGTATAGTTTAATTTTCATGGGTGATTTAACATTTATATTCTGTGCTTTTTAAAAGTCATCTGATAAATAATTAGAATTTGTATCTAAGCTTTTGAAGGATTGAGATCTAAGCATACCTTAGGGGGAAGAATCACTTAATTTAATCTTTGAAAATATTCAAATGACTGAAGAGAATTTGCTTGGCGTAGTGGGTAGAGAGCCAGCCTGGGAGCCAGAAGGACCTGGACTCACATCAGGCCTCTGACATACATCGACTGTTTGGCTCTGGGCAACTCACTTAACTTCTCAGTGGCCTTAGGTAACGCTCTGAGTGTGTAAGCTGCAGATAAGGTGCTGACCGATAGAAACAATTTTCTCTTCTTGGGGTTCCCTTTGTTAACTCTGGTCATAAATGACCAGAGTCACAGAAGTAATGCAAAAGCTTTTAACTCTAAAAATACCAAAGAGCTCACACAGGTTGTCACAACCACAGGTAACTCTGAAATAACAAAATAAAAACCAAAATGCTAATAGTGGTCATAAGCAAAAAGCTTTCTTTATTCCATTGGAGGAGGGAAACTAGACACATGTGCCAGGGCCCTCTCTAGTAGGGCACTCGCTTTAGTAGTGGCCCAATATACCAATGGCTATGCAGGAAGCTACCGCCCCAACAATTAGGGATAACAGCAACAGTGAGACAAGTTTGATTCATAGCAAGGCTTCATAACAGGAACATGGTCCTCCAGGTGTCTGTCCAATCTCAGGGACCATCTGGGGCTGGTGTGAAACAATTCTGGTATTTTTTTGTGGCTGAGTTCATCCAGAGTGTGAGTACAAAGGATTGTTGTTATGCCAAGCTCAGGGCACAGATTGCTTCCTGGGCCTTAGCTCTGGGAAAAAAAAAAGGTGTCTCCTAATAGAAGAGTAAAAAGAGAGGGGTGTTCTTGGCATGGGGATCCCGACATCTTTATCAATGAAATCACAGGTCTAGTCTTATTTCTATCCCCTACGTTTGAAAAGCAGAAAGACAGTAGACAATATAACAGCTCCCTGAAGGAATGTAATCTATGTAACTGGAGTGATGTCAATGGCAATTTGCAGTGGGTCTTTCTTTGTAAAATGATACCAAGGCCCACCCATCACATCAGGAACATAGCACAGATGATAACGCTTCTGTCCCAGTTACCAATTCTCATTACAGTTCGGGATCTTCTAGAATAAGAAGCTGAGGGTTTGGTGCCTAGGTTGCCTTTTTTCAATAACCACCCTAAAGCCAGGACCTCTCTCTCTTTGGGGACCTGGACCCTGACTGAGTTGGATACAGCTCCCTGCCTCCATATTTGCCATGGTCCCCTTCTAGGATGCTATGCCAGTGGTATGATCCTAATTCCCTTGGACCAATTAAGTCTTAAATATCATTTCATTCAATAAGTTTGGATTCAGTAGAAGGGAGGCACTTGAGGACCTACAGGGCCACATGTGGCCTCCAGGTCACAGGTTCCCCACACCTAGATTAAATGTCCTCTGAGATTTCTTCCATCTCTAGGTCTATAATCCCATTATCAAATCTTTCTCCCTTTCCTGTCTATCTATAGTTAAGATTCTGGACCTTAGGTCTCTTCATCAATCTTGTTTGTTTTACCTCTGATTTCTAACTCTGAAATTTCCCTTTCTGATAATCTTTTAAATAATGAAAAAGAATCTTTTAAATATCCATCCTTCCTCTGCCTTATCTCCCCTTCAACCTGTTCTTTATCCTAACTGTAGCTCCCAGTCTCCATTCTTCTCTCTTCTCCCCATCCATCACCCCTACCCTGGCCTCACTTTCCTTTCTTCACATTTTTAATCCTGTAATTGACCAGTTCAACTCTTCATTCCCCTCCATCCTTAAGTATTTTGCCCACTTGTCCCGCAGTCATTCATGTTCTGTCAGTCCTCAACCTTGGAACACCTCCATGACCCTTCTTCAATATTACTATTCCTATATTCCTGCTGAATGCTGATGGAGGAAGTAATAGAACTATACCAACTAGATTCTCTAAGTATTCATGTAATTCAATCACAGCTGGAGCCTCTCTATTGCAAATACACCATTGTATTCTTCCCTGAATAAATCTACCATGCTCCCCTTTCCAAAACTTCTCCTTTCTCCACAAGCCCCCTATTGTTTCTCTTAGCATATGACCTCAGCTTTTACTTCACTAAGAAAATTGAGGCCATAAAATTTTAATTCCTTCATTTACCCTACTCTATAACTCAGAAAACCCCAATACATTCTCGCCTACATTTTTCTCTTTTCATCAGTCTTTGAGAAAGATGTAGCCTAACTTGGCAAGGTCATTTTCTATCCATGCAATTGATTTCATCTCCTCTGGGAGCTTGTCCCAGAGGCCATTCCTTTCCTCCCTCTCATCTTTTATCTTTCGTTTTCTACTGGCACCTTATAAACATTGCCAAGTTTTAGAAAATCTTCTTTTGATCCTGCCACCTCCTCAAGCAATCATTCAATATCCCTCTTCCATTTCAAGTCCAAACTCTTAGAAAGAGTGGTCTACTCTCATTATCTCTACTTCCTTACCAACCACACTCATTCCTCATAATCCCATATAAACAGGCCTCAGTGATACCATTCTACAGAAATTAATTTCTCAACGTGCCCCAAATATCTCTTCACTGCTATGTCCAATAGCTGTTTCTCAGTCCTTATCTTACTTGACTTCTCTAAGGCTTTTGATACTTTGATGATCCTTTCTTCCTGTGCATTCTCTCTCCTGTTTTCTCTTAGCTCTTCTTTGACCCGACTGTTCTTTTTCAGTCTCCTGCTCCATCCCATAAGGGTGGATTCCTCTCAAGGCTTTAACTTGGGCTCTTTTCACTCTACATTCTCTCCTGTTGGTGATCTCATCAGCTCCCACAGGTTCAATTATCGTCCTTCCAAAGATGACTCCCTCACTCATAACTCTAGTTCCATATCACCAACAAACCTATCAGAATTTCAAATGTCGCATGTATAAAAACTCAACATCTTTCCCTCTCTTCCAAATGTTTCATTACCATACTTTGAGTGACCTCTGTCATCCTTACTCATCCCTCTCCAACACTCTATCCTCCACCATTTCTACATTCAATCAGCTGTCTTGTTGATTCTTTCTCCACAAAGTCTCTTGTACCAGACTCTCCATATTTATAGAGCCAAACCCTAGTTTCCACCTTCATCATCTCTCTCCTGAAATATTGTTAGAGTCTCCAAATTGATCTGCCTGCTTCTGGTCCTCCCTTAAAAATAATATTCCTAAGGCACAGATCTAGCCATGCCACTACCCCCTTAAAAATATCCAGTGGTTCTCTATTACCTTTAGTGCAGAGAGCTCGTCTTGGTATTTAAGGCTCTCCTTGATTTTCTTTCAACTGATGTTTCCATCCTCCTTTCCTGTTACTCTCCCGTAGATCCTCCATGATCCACTCAAACTGTATTGCTAAATAATGCTCTCATGCTAGACATTCCATCTCCTGCATTTACAGAATCCTTCCCTCATGCCTGAAATGCACACCCTACTCTCCACCTCTTAGAATCCTTACCTTCCTCCTAAGCTCAGCTCAGGTTTCATTGCCTCAATTGTTTCTATTGAAGCCTTAGTGAACCTTTCAGTTGTAGATGCTTTCTCCATCCTAAAATTACCTTGTATTTACTTACCTGTGATCTATTGTATGCTCCCAGCAGAACGTTTTCCATTTTTGTCCTGGGATCTGGAACACCCATTTTTGGGCTTTGAACAGAAGCATGCGATACATTTTTGTTCAGTTACTGAATTGGACCTGATCAGTGCTTGGACTGGAAGTTGTGCATAACTCCAAATAAAGAAGTCCTATTGGGAAACCACTATGAAGAATCAGACCGAAATTATTCTAGGAGAAATAGACTACCAGTGCTTGCAAATTTTACTTTCATCTTTAAAATGTCTTTAATGTCCTCCAGAACTGTCTTTCTTTTACTTTTATGCTTTTTCAGATATCAGTGCTAAAGAGAGGGGAAAGAAGTTCAGATAGAAATGTAGCTTTGTAGAATTACTGGTTTTGTTTTTTTAATGCCTCCATCTGTTCTGCCTTGGAAAGAAAAAGGAAATGGTGGGAAAGCTGTAGAGCTATATAGTAGGAGATTTGATCTCAAAAAAATCCATCAGTGGGGCATCTTTGTATTTGGGTTGAGAAGATTCATTCCCAGACAAAGGGAAAAAAAACCCAAAAAACAAGCTGTGGGCAACAGTAAGTCTGGGCCAGATCAAAATGAAGATGTTTCCCAAATGATGACTTTAAAATTAAACCAGTGACTGATGTCACCAAATTATGTTTCTGTGTTAAATATTCATCGTGCTGGCAATGACCCAATTAATGGTTCCTACTTGGCTGAATTATGATGAAATGATTTCATCTTAATCATAGAATCACAGATTAATATATAGGAGAGCTGGAGGGACCTCAGGGCCATCTAGGCCAAGTGTCTCATTTTACAGATGAGGAAACAGGCCCAAGTAGGCTAATTGACTTGCCCAAGGCGACAAAAAATTTTAATGATTAATAAT
Source organism: Phascolarctos cinereus (assembly GCF_003287225.1). Classification (NCBI taxonomy): domain Eukaryota; kingdom Metazoa; phylum Chordata; class Mammalia; order Diprotodontia; family Phascolarctidae; genus Phascolarctos; species Phascolarctos cinereus. The sequence goes on along the minus strand of NW_027555514.1, from coordinate 236,366,083 downwards.
TGATTATAATAATAGCTAGCATTTATATGACACTTTTTTATTGTTCAGTCATTTCAGTCATGTTTAGCTCTTTGTGTCCATTTCAGGTTTTCTTGACAAAGATATTGAAATGATTTGCCATTTTCCTTCATCAGGTCATTTTACAGAAGAGGGAACTGAGGCAAACAGGGTTAAGTGACTTGCCCAGGGTCACACAGCTAGCAAGTGTTTGGAGGCTAGATTTGAACTCAGGAAGATGAGTCTTCCTGATTCCAGGCCTGGTGCTCTATCTACTGTGCTACCCAGCTGCTATATATAGTACTTTAAGGTTGGCAAAACATTTTACTTATCTCCTTTTATCTTTACGACAGCCCCGAGAGGTAGATACTTTTGTGATGTCCATTTTACAGATGAGGAAAGAACCCTGATTTGAACCTAGATTCTCTTACTATAAAGACAGTAAATGTCTCATACGCACCACACTATCTCCCTCATGAGCTGCACCATTTATGCACTGCACCATGCAACTCCCTTCTTATTCGTCTAGCAACCTTGTCAATCAAAGGGGAAAGCACTTAGCAGCTCCCACTAAATATCTAGAGTTGTTGTCCAAACTCTGCACACAGTTGGGTGGCCCAATAACTTTAACACGGGAATGAAAGTTGAAACCTCCAATTCTAACTTGTCTCTGATTGACAGTTTGCGGTAATTTCTTTCAACTTTATATATCTGTGCATCTATAATGTGATCTATCACACAGTAATTTTTGCTTTTTTAAATGACATTTATTCCTTAGTCATAGAACTTCTGACTTGAAGTTGTTCAGCCATTTCAGTCATGTTTGACTCTTCATGACCCTGTTTGGGGGTTTTCTTGGCAAAAATACTGGAGTGGTTTGCCATTTCCTTGTCTAGCTCATTTTATAGATGAGGAAGCTGAGGTAAACAGGGTTAAGTGACTTGCCCATGGTCACACAGTTAGGAAGTGTCTGAGGCCAGCTTTGAACTCAGGAAGATGAGTTTTCCTGACTCTAGGCCTGGTGCTCTTTCCACTGTGCCATTTAGCTGCCCCGGAACTGACCTTAAAGATCACTGAATCCAATACTTTCATTTTGCATCTGAAACCAAAGCCTAACAAAACCAAAGCCCCTAGTAAAGAACAACAACAACATTTATATAGTACTTTAAGTTTTGCAAAGCATTTCACAAATATTATCACATTTGAGCTTCACAACAACCTCAGGAGATAGATGGTATTATCATTTCCATTTTATAGATGAGGAAACTGAAGCAGACAGTGGTGAAGTGACTTGCCTAGCACCACACAGGTAGGAACCTTTTGAAGGTAGATTTGAAGTTGGGTCTTCTTGACTCTGGGCCCAGAGAGGGTTAGACGACCAGGGGTGGGAAACCTGTGGCCATGGGGCCACATGTTGCCCTCTAGGTCCTTGGGTGTGGGCTTTTGACTGAGTCCAAGTTTTACAGAACAAATCCTTTTATTAAAGGAGATTTGTTCTGTGAAGTTTGGATTCAGTCTAAAGGCCACTCTTGAAGATGTAGAGGGCCATGTGCAGCCTCCAGGCTGCAGGTTCCCCACCCCTGGACTATACTATAAAGTCTCTTCTGATTCTAGATCTAGGGTCCTACTGGATTATTTGCAAGGAGTGTTTACACCCATTTTGAAATACCTCACAACTGTCATGTGGCATGACGACACATCTACTTTCTCTCTGGATTAGTCACATCAGCAAGGATAACATCTCAAAGAAACATTACCACCATGCAGTTATGGTTTAAGCCTCTCAAAAATCCTCCTACTATTAATCTTTTATAGAGGAAAGTGCTCTTCCTATTCACTACTTCAGCTCTCCAGCTCCCACCAATGTGCTTCCATTTACACAAAACAGCCACTCACAGTGATGGTACATTTAGATCTTAAATATAATCTATTTAGCAATAAGGCAAAAGAAATAATAACAACAAAACACTCATATATTAAAACAAATGCAGGAATAATAAACACATCATAATCCACAGACAAACCTGGGTCACACTCTTCTATTAAAGTAGTCAGTATCTATAGAGAAAAATGGACACACACTTATAGAAATCTACCAGATAGACACATATGTGAGGGAAAACAAAGTGCTCAGAGTAGCTCACAATGCTGAAACAAGAAACATCAGTATCTTCCTTCTGTCTCAACAACTGTCCACAAATGTTCCTTAATAAATGTAGCTTCTGTGTAAAACAAATGTTACCATTGCTAGGCCAAGTTTATTCAAGCTGTATTCCATTAACACTTTAGTAGACAGCTCACAAGAAGACACTTTAAAGGATATCTCAGCCATCTAGTTGATCTACTGCATGACTTCTCTGTTTCTCTGCTTCCAAACTCTTCCTCTGCTCATCTGGAAGTACTATTCAACTCCAGCTGTAACATGCATCTGTCTCAATGGTGTCAAGCTTCGCTGATACAGTTCTGAAATCTGCCATTTCTTCTCCCTCTTCTCTCATCTTAGTGCGTTCAGACTCTGAGTCTTCTCTGCAAATGCTCATCTTTTCTTCTCTCATCTTAGTGGTCTCAGACTCCGAGTCTTCTCTGCAAATATACTTTAGCTCATGGCCAATAATCTAATTCTCATTTTTCTGTCTATAATCAGATCAATTACCTTAGTTCTGTAATTATAGGACAGTTCTGGTATCCATCTCTCCATTATATTACAGCTTGTCACATTTAAAATACAATTGCTTGTCTCAGAACTCTCAAGTCAGAATAGCTGTAGAAACTTGTAAACACTATTGCTGTTGTTGTTATTATTATAATTTATGTAACTCTACTGGGTTTTGGTTTTGACAAGCTTTGGTTTCAGATGCAAAATGAAAGTACTGAATTAAATGATCTCTGTCACTTCCAATTAGAAATCCTGCCCAAGACATAATTGTCATTAAAAAAAACAATGTTGCTGTGTGATCCAGAGATCACATCACACTGGAACTCTGAGCAAATCAGACTTCACCCATCAACAAATTGCTCTATATGAAAGGGTAGACCTTAAAGGGACAGTACCTTCCCCTCTGATCCTATGTGCCAGGTACTGTGCTAGGTGCTGGAACACAAATATGAAAATCAAACTGTCCTTACCATCAAGGAGTTAATATTTTATCAGTGTATATGCCATATAAATGTATAAATAAATTAAAAATATGGATAAATAAAATCTCAATGGATAGGGGGAACTGGAGAATGAATAAAGGCAGTGGTAACTGAGCTGAAGGAAGCCAAAATTTTCAAAAGAAAGAGGGAAAAGGAAGTACATTCAGGAATGGGGCACAGATTATGCAAAGTCGTAGTGACAGGACATAGAATGTCACCTTGTACAAGAAGCATGTCTTTTCTTCCAGTTGTATGCCCTCCCAAATAAGTATGTCCTATCACTGACAAATCCTTCCACCTAGGGTCACACAGAGGATTATTCTTGTCCCTGTATAATCTACTTACCAAATATACACATACTTTTGTCTAGGTTACCAGGATGAATAGGGTATCTGGCCTGAATTTCCAAAGCAATTAGACATTTATTTTTGCTTCATTATACTCAGATAAGTTATCTCCTTTGTGCAGAGATTGCCCTTAGCCACACACGGATAGATATAAATATCAGGCCCAGTCTCCCAGCCAAATGGAAATTTGAGGCAAATAATTAAAGTGCTTTGGTTCGGTTTGAACATCTGACCCAGGTCCTTTTGATCTAAATTACCAGACTGATTGTATCAACTCTCTCCTTCCTATGAGCTACAGTAACCCCAGACTCCCAGTGCTGAACATGCTGATTCACCTTCTTGGAAAGTTGCCTTTCCAGGCATCTTCTGATCATGGGTTTCCTCCTCCTTTCCACTCAGCAGTTTCATCAGGCAAACCTGGTCTTGAAAACTGTTGCCACAGTTGCAAGTCACAGCTTAATCACAGCCCTGGGAATTGAGTCCTCAAGAGCTCTCAGCAGCCTCTAGACTCCCTGTTGTTAGCACAAATTGTAGAGTCCAAATTACCTTTCCCTTAGGGAGTTGCTGCAAGGCTAGATAAACAGTAATGATCAGCAAGAAGCTTTGGCAAAGTTTGGATAACTGCATGTGTCGGCCCATCTTCTTACAAAGACAAGAAAAAGAACAGTTACTCTGGTCCCAAAGTGGTGGCCATTTTTTTCTGTTGGGTAATTTATAAAGTGTCTCAAAGGCACCAGCTGAAGTGAGTTTTTATAATTTCTTAGGTTAATCAGAGGGATACTTCATATGGTGTGGATACTACTGTACCTTATACACCATTAAGAGTTTATTATTGTTTGCCTCTTCTTTCCTACTTAAATCCGACATCTCCTCAAAGAACAACTTAAGATGCTACCTACTCAGGGGATAGAGTGCTAGACTTAAATTTATGAAGACCTGAGTTCAAATTCCACCTCAGATACTTACTTCATTATTTCACCTTGGGCAAGTCACTTAATTCTCTCAGACTCAGTTTCCTCATTTGTAAAATGGCAATAGTAACAGCAACCACTACACTGAGTTATTATGAGGCTCAAATGAAGTAATACTTGCAAAGTGCTTTGCAAACTTACTACATAAGTGGTGGTTATTAGAAATTAGTGTTGGTATTATTTAGTGGGCACAGGGAGAATAGTGTGAAAACAGTCTATTTCACTCTCTAGCACGTTGCTATTAACAAAATAGAATCATATTGTGGTTGGAAAGGACCTCAGAGAGCATTAAATCTTTTGTTGTTTTTCAGTCATGTCCAACTCTTTCTTTTTATTTGGCAGAGCAATTAGGGTTAAGTGACTTGCCCAGGGTCACATAGCTAGTAAGTATCATGTGTCTGAGGTCACATTTGAGCTCAGGTTCTCCTGACTTCAGGGCAAGTACTTTATCTACTGTGCCACCTAGCTGCCCAACACCCAAATCTTCATGACCCCATTTGGGTTTTTGTTTGGGTTTTTTTGGCAGAGATACTGGAGTGGTTTGTTATTGCCTTTTCCAACTCATTTTACACATAAGGAAACTGAGGCAGAGTTAAGTGACTTACCCAGGGTCACATAGCTAATAAGTGTCTGAGGCTAGATTCAAACTCAGGAAGACTCATCTTCCTGACTTCAGACTCAGCACTCTATTCACTGTGCCACCTAGCTGCCCAGTCATTTAATCTAATCTAGTCTTTTGACAGATGAGCAAAATGAAATTCAATGAGCCGTTTGGCAAGTCCTTGACTTGCCCAACCTAGATCCTCTGACTCCACATCCCTGCATTTTTTCTATCAGGGGGCCAACCCTTAAATACCAAAAATATTTGTGAAGTGGTGACTGGAATGTAGATTAAATGCAGGTAAATCATTAGTGCTCAGAGCCTTAACTGGGGTAGACTGACCAGGACTTTGTCCCAGAGCACAGAAAATAAGTGTACTTTGGCAGGAAGAAACAAATTCGCTCAGCACCTAATTAGCAAAAATAATTAGTTAAAATATATGGCACCTTTTCCTCCCCACTCATGACTGTATCACAGGTGACTTCATTCCCTATCAGACCTCTACTTCTCTCTCTGCCTGATGACAGCATGTCCCCAGGTCTTCCTCTGTCACAGACTTAATTTTATAAACTACAGAGCTTTTACCCTGAGGTCCAAGGCCTATCTATGAAGTCTCCTGCCTGTTACTCACATAAATTTTTCTTTAAAAGTCAACTTATGGGGCAGCTAGGTGGCACAGTGGACAGAGTACCAGTCCTGGAGTCAGGAGGACCTGAGTTCAAACCCGGCCTCAGACCCATAATACTTCCTAGTTGTGTGACTCTGGGCAAGTCACTTAACCCCTTTTGCTTCACTAAGGAAAAAAAAAAGTCGACTGATAGGTCCTTTCCTTTTGTATTGCTTTCCCCCCATATAGTTTGTGGTACTGACCCTTTGGCGCCAGAATTAATTGCCGGCCCTAACTCTGCCAGTACTCTTCAAAACCAGGACTACATCTAGGCTTAAAGTCTTCATCATCCATTTCATTTTGATTCTGATTTGAAGGAAGTTGTCCTTTCTTTATCTGTTTCAGGCAACCATAACATTCCATCTATGGAGCTTCTCTGATCTGAAAACTAAACTCTCCTGTTTTAATGCAGGTGGAGACAAAGCCTCTTGTGAAGTGGCTTGAGTTTATGAGCAATCCCTCAATTACTACATTAAAGGAACTGCACTTGACCCAAGGGCTTTTTGTGACACAAATCAGCAAAGAGTTATTGGGCATTGATTGTGTACAAGTCCTGTTCTGGGCTCTATAATGGGGGTGGGGATCTGCAGAGCAATGAATCAAGAGGCACTTATTAAGCTCCTACTATGTGGTAGGCACTGTATAAAACAGTCCCATTCTCTAAATATAGAGTATTTATACATGTAAGTATGCATAGTCTTCTAGCCAGGATGTGGAACTAGGCAAACAACGGGATATCTTCCTGCAAAGTTGCTTGGAAACATGTTGGTAGTTTTTTTTTCCTATTTTAACTGCAGTAGGGGGAGCTCCCAGCTTAAAGTCAGGATATACTACTGTAACGCTTGGATCAGTGGGATTAGTCTTGCCGTAAAACCTTTTAGCAACAGACAAATCAGACAGATGTCATCTTCTGTGGGGTGTGTGTGTGTGTGTGTGTGTGTGTGTGTGTCTTCCTGCTGTACCACAATAGTTTCCTTAAAGGATGGAACAACTCTTATGTTTCAAACTGGATTACACTGAATTTAGTAATTTTTGTTTATTCGTTTTTATTTTTATTTTTATTTTTATTTTCATTTTCATTTTTTTTCTTTTTCTTGTTGTTCAGTCATGTCTAACTCTTCCTGACCCCATTTGGGATTCTCTTGGAAAAGATACTGGAGGGGTTTGCCATTTCCTTCTCCAGCTTATTTTACAGATGAAAAAACTGAGGCAAACAGGTGACTTGCCCAGGGTTACACAGCTAGTGTCTGAGGCCAGATTTGAACTCAGGTCTTGACTCCAGGCCCGCCATTCTATCCACTGTGCCACATAGCTGCTCATTTACCATTTGTTAAACTAATGAATTTAATTCTATTCATTTAGGAGCCCTATTTCTTCCTCTATGTGTTCCTCATACGTGTGTATATACACTATAGATATTGCTATTGTTGTTTGTACCTCATTTTCGAAGAGGACCCTGGCATCAGGAAGATGATTCTATGACTTACAAGTGAATTGGATTTAAGTGAGGAAGGTCTGTGAAAAGTCACCAGCCTCACTTTCTCATCCAGAGCCATCTGGGTCCAGTGGCCAGACATACATCAGGATGTCTAGAGATAGCTCCCCTACAGACGTGTATACACATATATACACACACGTATAATAATGTATATTATGTAATCATCTGTGTGTATATATATATACATATAATCTATAGCATAGATTATATTGTATACCATAGATTATATATGCATATGCATGCTACTATATATATCAACACACATGCTACCATATATGTATATGTATATAAACTATATATATATATATATATATATATATATATATATATACACACACACACACACACACACACACACACACACACACATATAGGCTATATACCATAGATTATATGTACCATATGTGCTGATATCTATAAAACAGCATATATGTGCCCTAAATATTTATATTGTGTATAAATACATATACATGTGTTTTACATATATAGTCCACACATATGCAGTATGTATATATAAGCATGTAAGTACACATATATTGATATACATATACAAATATATACATATATACACAAACATATGTATGTATATGTGTTTGTATTTATACATACATATTTAATTAACTTTATCTTTTCATTGATAAAATAATAGATTGAGCTCTGGATAAGTCCTTAGAAGTCAGCTAGTTGATGGTTTCATTTTACAGAGAATAAAACTCATGCCCAGGAATATAAAGTGATTTAAGGTCACATAGCTAGAAAACATCAGCAGTGGAATTTGAACTCATGTCCTCTAGACTCCATATCCAGTGGTCTTTCTGCGATACCACAACAGTTTTCTTAAAGGAACAACTCGTGTTTCAAACTGAATTATGCTGCCAATTTAGTAATTGTTCATTTACCATTCATTAAACTAATGAATTGAATTCCATTCATTAGCCCTGTCTGCTCATCCACGTGTATTCACAACTGTACTATTTCCATTTCTTTCCCTGCCTTTCTGAGGCAGCAGGGAAGAAACCACTGGCAAACCAAGATTTCCTAAAAGGAGAGATAATTGTCAAGGTGGATTACATGCTGAGGCCTGTGTTTTGAGACCCTGTGAGGACACATACCTAGGATATCCTCTGGTACAACATACTGAGAGAGAAAATTAGCCACCAAGTCTTTTTTGACATTTGTATGGAAGCTGATGTAAAATGAAACAGAGTGCTCTTGTTTTGTTTTTGAGGTGGGGAGCGAGTCCAGATTTTACATATAAAGAACTTAGATGTAAAGAACTCTCAATAGGAAGTTTCCTCTATCAATTCATATCAGCAAATATTGTGCAATTTATTGTCTTAGTCTCCAAACTCACTGAGAAGGTTCTCATTTTCCAAGGTCATGCAGGCAATATACATCAGGAATGGGACTTCAATGAGGGTCTTCTCTCTGAAGCCAGCTCTTTATCTACAATACTGGAATTGCCTCCGAAGCACAGTATATTCCAGCAAAATCTCTCATGTCTCATTTATATTAGTGAATGGACACAGAAAATTCTAGTTCTTACATGAAAATTACACTGTCTATATCCTTTGCCCCAGACATCTCACTGGTAAGGCACATACCCTAAGGAGGTCAATGATGCATGCCATTTATACCAAAATATTCATGGCAGCACCTTTTTTTCAAACTAGCAAACCAAGTCATGTGTCCATCCGCTGTGTAATGACTAAACAAACTGTGGCCATGAATATGATGGAATATTGTTGCACTATAAGACATGAAAACTACAGAGAAATATGGGGAGATTTAAATCAACTGATGCCAAATGAAATGAGCAGAATCAGGAGAATAATATGCATAATGACTATAATAATGGAAAGCAAAAGAACCCAGAATTCTAATGATCAAGGTTAGCCTCAGAGAGAAATTGAAACAATATGCCTTCTTTTCTTTATAGAGGGCTATGGGTGGCTAATATCACATATATTGTGAGATTTGCCAAATTATTTTTGTTCTCTTTCTTTTCAGTCCTTGTTCCAGTGAATAGTTTGCTGGGAAGGGAAGAGAAGGATATATTCAGAAATTAAGCTGATATAAAAACAAAAGGCATCAATAAAAATAATAAGATTTTTTAGAAAGAAAATTAAGTTTTTCTTCTTTAAAGCGAATCAGTGTTAACCACTCAATGTTGTAGAAGTCTGACCTCTGACATTTACCAGTTGTTTGACAGTGGAAAAGTCACTTCCCCTTCTCTAGGTTTCATCCATAAAATGCCCTTCCTATTGCACAAAAGTTGTTGTGAGGTTCAAATAAAATACCTACAAAAACACTTTGCAACCCCCAAAGCACTCTATACATGTCAGCTATTATCATTATTATCAACTATTATTAGGCAGATTTAGTCTGATTAGAATCTTCTAAACAATCTCCTCTAATGTACTGAAAGGCTAGATAAATAAATGAACCCAAGTAGCAACTCAAATCGTACCTTCTGTAGGAGGACTTTCTCAATCCCTTTAGTTTCAAGGGCCTTCCCCCTGAGATTATCTCCCAATCTCCCAACTGCTCCATATATCACTTGTGTGCACCTAATTATTTACATATCTCCCCTCCACCAAAATGTGAGCTCCTTAAGGGCAGGGACACTCTTCTTACTTTTCTTTGTAGCTTCAGTTCTTAGCAAAGTGTCCATGCTTTTAAGAAATGGGTTTTTTTAAATTGATTGAATAGCAATATTATTTTTTAAATTTTTATTTTTACTGGGCAGCTAGGTGGCGCAGTGGATAGAGCACCAGCCCTGGATGCAGGAGGACCTGAGTTCAAATACAGCCTCAGACACATAACACATACTAGCTGTGTGACCCTGGGCAAGTCACTTAACCCCATTGCCTGGCCAAAAAAAAAATAAATTTTTTTTATTAAGAACTTGTGAAACATCAACTAACAGTAATATTTCCATATGCTTTTGCATACATAAATGTATGTAAATAGAAAAAGAGTTGAATATGAAACTGTGAACTTCTAGTGTGTAGTTTTTGTGTATGTATTAAATTTAATATGTAGCAAAACTATCCTGCTTGTTAGTGTCCACTTCTCAATTTCCTTCTGCTCTCTTCTATGCATTTTTTAAAATGTTTTCTTATTTAACTTAATTTTCTTTCTTCTTTTTTGCATCACTATCATTACCCAAGGATTGTCCCCCAACCACTCCTTCCCCTATCCCCAGAGGAGTCCTCTCTTGTAACACGTCCTAGAGTGGGTTAAAACAAATTTATACATCGACCATTTCTGGAGATATAACACACCGGAATTCTTCTGGTGATGTTAGATGGCTGTGAGTCGCGGAACAAAATAAACAGTTTTGTTTGAGGACTACCCTTAGGGCAATGTAGAGGTGCATGGTGGCCTGCAGGAGGCTGCAACTGGGCACAAATGAAGAATTACAAAGGTGAAGCAAATATGTCAATGAAATATACAAGCAACAACAACAACTAAAATAATGGTACTGACATGGGAGGGTGTGAGAGAGGCATAGCTTTTGCATTCCATTGGTATCTGCAGAATGTTAGGAGAACTTTGAAGGAGACTCCCAACATGTTGCCTGGACTTTCTACATTGAGCTTTTCAAAAGACGCAGAAAAGAGTCCCAAGATAGTCAAGCAAGTATGATTTGCAACCATTATCATCCTCGTTGGAGATTATATCCACATTGGTGAGATCACAGACCCATTGGGATATCTGAACATACTGAGAGGTAGTGTGATGTGATGGAAAGAACACCGGAAAATCAGAAGAAATTCTAGAAATCAGGAGAGAATTGGGTTCCAATTCTGTCTCTAACACTTGTCACAGGGAAATTATTTTACTTCTCTGACTCTTGATCTCTTCCTTTGTAAAATGGAGACCTGTATAGTCTGCTTCACAGTGTTGTAAGATCAAATGAAATAATATATACTTGTGCCCACATAGTATCCCCAAAGAGCATTATCATCTTAAAGTATTGTATAAATGTCAGTAATTATCAAGCAAAGGAAAAGGTAGATATAGGCCAGTTTCACTAGAATTCTAGAGTGAAGGAAAATACATCTCTCATGGCCAATAATTTGCACAATAATTTGAGGCAGTGTCCACCTTGCAAGGTCTGTGGGAGATCTGTGGTTTTAATATCTCAACCATTTTCCAAAGTGAGAATTGACCTATTTGACGTGACATCATTCTAGGGGCAAATACTGTGTTTATTGTCATGGCAACTCTAGTGATATATCTAGAAAGGAGAAAATAATTAATCCCTCTTTATTTCTCCTATAGGCTATTTTGACAAAGCTCACTTCAATTCATATAAGCTTGCCCTCATCTGAATGAACATTTCTTCTATAAAAGAGATTATGATTAAATTAAATACAGAGGTCTCTGCGTTTCTTTGAGATGAAATGTCTGTGTGTCTTGGGGAAAAAATTACATTTGATTTCTAATACTGTCTTCACAACTAAGAGTACTTGAAAGTTTTAAGTATTTAAGTTTAAACTTTTACCTTGAAACTGTATTATGACTTTTGGGGCACACTGTTTCCCATCTTTTCCCTGTAATTTGCTTCCAATTAAAAATGGAAACAGGTATCGTATAAATTGTTGTGATACTCAAAATCACAAGAGTTACCAGGTTCACTTAATAGCTAGTGAGTATATGAGACAGCAAAGTATAGTAGAACCCAGGAAATTGTTGGCATGAGATCTGAGTTTGAATCTTGCCTCTGACATTGATTAGCTGTTGGACCCTAAGCAACTCATTTAACCTCTCTGAGCATCAATTTCTTCAGTAGTACAATAGAGACAATCATATTTCCACTAGCCATCTTAAAGGATTAAGATAAGGAAAGTGCTTTGTAAAAATTTAAAGTGCAGCTACCCCTTCCCTGTTGAGACTTTTCCCCATTGTAGTTTTGATATATCTCAGGAAACATTTAGAAACTCAGAAATGCAATAAAATATATGTATAGTTTTATGTAATATCAACATATTTTATCTTTTAATACTGTAATATTCCAGACTTCTTCTCTGGTATGAAGGGAGGGTCAAAAATATTTTAAATAAGTTTTCCAGATTACAGGGGGTGCTATACCCCTAACCCCCATGATGTGGAAAGATAACTGTACTATCAAAATGTGAGTTATTACTAGATTAAAAACTTAACAAGCTTTGCCAAAGACTTGTTCACAAGCCAAGGACTGATTTGCTTGCTTGGTTTCTCTCTCTCTTTTTTTTTTCAGACGCTGCAAATGGACATAAACGAGCTTAACATAACTTTGCTTCGGATATTCCGTCAAGGAGTGGCAGCAGCTTTAGGACTCCTACCACAACAAGTTCACATCAATCGCTTAATTGTAAGCTGCCCAGATGTTGTCTGTCCAAATTGCAAGATATCTTTTAATTAGACAGTGTCTCATTACTTAGGGGAGAATTCTCTAGGGCTAAGCCTACCTTACCCTCAATGTAAGCATTCAACTATTCTCACAGAAGTAGAGCTAGAAGGGACCATAGGAATCATCAACTCCAATTCTATAGATATGAGTAAACTGAAGCCATAATTTAGGTTAGTTACCTGAGATCATACAGATAGTAAGCAGTAGAGTCCGGATTCAAATCCAGATCGTCTGGCTGAAGACATAAAACTGTTTTCCATGTACCACACTTCTTAAATTCTACTGAAGGCATATACAATGCTCTCTCTCTCTCTCTCTCAAAAAAAAAGTATTCACAGTGCACTTCTAAGTTTAATTTGCAATATTAACATTTTCTCCATCACTTTCATAAATCTAGATGATCAACAAAACAATTCTTGTTTATAGCTCATATTGAAATTTTAATAATGATGCTAGGAGGTTGATTTGAGCTCAGATCCTCTTGACTCCAGGGCTATACTACTATACTCTACTGTACTGCCTAGCTGCCTCTCCCAATACCTTTCTGCACACATCTTATAAGAAAACAGATTCCCTGTCAATAGAAAAGCTAGCAACCACTTCTTAGGAGTGTTTTGTAATAATTAAAAAGATTCAAGAGTCATAGTTTCTGAGTAATTTAAACATTTTGTTAATAAGGCCAGCAGGATATTAATAAACAGTCATTTGGCCATCTCTCTTAGACCAAAGATAACCATAGGCGGAGGTTCACAGTTTATATACCCTTCCAATGAGGGTGGTTGATGCCACCCCATCATTATGTCACCTTGGACAGGAAAAATATCTCTATATCAGACCACTCTGAGCTATACCAGACTTGGGTTATCTATTTTATTTTTTGGTGCGTCAATCAGGGTTAACTGACTTTCCCAGGATCACACAGCTGGTAAGTATCAAGTGTCTGAGGCCAGATTTGAACTCAGGTCCATCCTGACTCCAAGGCTGGAGGTCTATCCACTGTGCTACCTAGCCATCCCTTGGTTATCTAGACAAAAGGATCTGTCTCCATCCAAACTTGAGTAGAACACAATGTTTTTCCCCACCCTAGATTAAATTCTTTGCAAGGTTGGGTGGAGTCTGAGCAATATTAGAGAGTTAATGCAAAACTATTATCAATAATATCCTTCAAGAAAAGCTGAACTTTTAAAATGAGTTATTTAGAAGGGGAGACCTGAGTCTGATTATTTCTCACAGTTTTACAGGGAATTCATGCTTCAGGTAGGGGTTGGACTAGGTGACCTTTAAGCATTTTTCCAATGCTCACATTCTATAATTCTACACATTAATATATTACCCCAGGAGCCTACTTGTCTGTGTATACACAAATATGTCGTGCTTTATAAAAAATGGTGAAATAATTTATTTTTCTTCTAGAAACAGACATGTCATCCTGTAATGCATATGGGGTTATTAATATCCCCTAAGGATATGTATAAATGTTGTGTATATGTGCATGCAGCACGCATTCTGGATCTATGCTCCCAATCCCTACTCACACTGGCAAGCTAGGTCTCCAGAGCTCTGGTAATACATCCACCCAGGACTCTAGGGTTAATACTGAGGGGCTGATAAGTTTTTTTTTCTAATGTTATAACACATGGACTCCCACCAGTATGCTTCTCTCCATGATTATCAGTTGATATCAATTAGCCAGCCAGATTTAATTTTCTTTTAGAGGTATTTACTAAGATGTTAGAGTAGGAAAAGTCGGTACAAAATATCCCTCCAAAAGACTGTTATTCTCCCACCGTGACATACAGAATCCCCCAAAAGGTGGTCTGCAGCTTATTGGGTACATGTGGCAAACAGATAACTTCTTCATGGGGCCCTCATTAAGTTCCCCTTAGGTATATTGTAACTTATCTGCTGGGCTTCTTATAGAGTTTTGAAGCTGCCTTTTCTCAGTCTTCAGCTCCCAAGGCAGACAACACATCAGCTATTCCAAATATCAAGTCTCAAATCACTTGACCTTCTGTGGTTCTCAGGACCTCCTTTGGTCAAATCAGGGAAGCTAAGGGAGAGGAAAAAAATGAAGCTGGTGCTCTAATCTCCCCTCTCCTGCAAGTAATTCCTTCTTAGCAGCTTGGCTGGGAGGTTTACTACCAGCAAGATGCCAGGTGTTCAAATCCCTGGGTTCCAAATTGCCTTGCTGTTTTATATAGACCCTTCAGGGTATGATCAAGTCTCTCAACCAATTAAAACAGACTTCCTAACAAACCTAATTGAGCAGGCTTTGATCAGTTAGTTCAAGAAATGTCTGCACAAGAATTAAATCTAGATATTGTCTCATCTGATAAACATATCAGAATTAAACGGGTGGGGCCACCCTCACACGTATGCACACAGGGATATAAATATCCTCCATTAACATCCTCCTCTGCTGCCTTATCAAGGTGTGGAGGTGTCCATGGCCCTCCAAGCTATGCCAAGAAAACACCAGTTCTAGAAGTAAGGGCCTGGTGATGACCTGTGTGTCTGTCATCTATGGATCAGCCTAGCTGAGCGTGGAGAAGCTTATCACCAGGTTGGGCACAGTGTAACTTTTTTTTTAACCACATCAAATGTTGAAGACCACCTGTTACCTCCAACACATTTTTAAGCAATTAGCATTATGCTGGTTGCTGTAAATTGGAAGTTCAAAGGTAGTAAAAAAATCCCTGACCTAAAGGGATTTATCTGCAATTCACTTTGACTATCACAAAGAGATTAGAGTCTTCATCTGTGGCAGATAGGTGGCTCAGTGAATTGTGTTACACTTCAACTCATTGAAACCTGAGTTCAAATCTTACCTAACATGCATATTAGCTGTGTGACCCTGAGCAAGTTATCCAACCACTATTTGTATCGGTTTCTCTATTTGTAAATGAAGGATAATAATAATTCCCATCTCCCAGGGTTATTGTGAGGATAAAATAAGATAATATGTGTAAAGCACTTTGCAAATCTTAAAGCATTTTATAAATATTAGCTACTATTATTATTATCCACACCAAGGAAATCATGGTGGATCTTTGCCATATTAAAGTTTGTACACGTGTATAGCTTTAAAAAAAAGCTGTAGTTTAAAAAATGGAAATGTAGAATCCTGTTTATACATACATGCATATAAAAGCTTATGTGTATAACATAAATTATCTTATGCTGTATAATTATATATGATTATGTATATAACATATATAAACATGTACATGTTTTTATGTTTGTACAGACTTTAGTGATCTCATCACTGTCAGTGTCCCTCCAATATACTGACCACAAGGTATTCACACCTTCTTAGACTGAAATCCTTATCCATGGTCTCCTGTAAATATCTCCTGCAGAATATCTCTGAGGGCTGCTAGGAGCCTTCTTCCATGTCTTTTCATATTTCCTGGGAGCCAGTTCAGCTTTTGGACTTTCTGTCACTCTTATTACACAACTTGGCCCGCCTCCTTCTCTAATCACACATTGCATAGAGATCTTTTATTTAACATCTTATGCACAAATAATATGTTCTCTGTACCATGATTAGCAGCTAATCTATCTATATAGATGTGGTTTCACGTCAGAGAACAGCTTAGTGTTGTTGAAGATAATAAATAATTTCCCAGATACAAACCAGTCAATCTCTTTGTTCTGTTTGATTCTGAGCCCAATTCAGCGTCCATCTATTTTTCTGAGATATGTATACTGAAGTATGAACTCAATGAATTGCTTACTCAGTTGCATGCCATAGTCTTGACATCATACATACATGGAGTATGATTTACATACATGTCTAATATATGTATATGTATATACATGAAGAATAACACATATATATGTATGCATCTATATGTGTATACTTATATTCACTATATAGTTACAACTATCCTTTACTAAAGTTGTGCTCCATTTATGTAAGTTTGCTCAGATATATGTGATACACACATATCCTTAGGGGATACTAGCAGCTAGGATGCATTATATCATAATATTTCTCTTTCCATACATCTATATGTATAATACTTATATTCACTATATATTTACAAATATCCTTTACTAAAGCTGTGCTCCGTTTATGTAAGTTTGCTCAGATATATGTGATACACACATATCCTTAGGGGATACTAGCAGCCAGGATGCACTATATCATAATATTTCTCTTTCTAGAAGAAAGAATAAAAAATTATCCTTTCAAAAAAGTATTTTCAGAAATCTCATTTATCCCTTTATTGACAGGAAAAATGATTTTAACATATGCCTCATGTATACTAGTTAAATAACTATGCATGGCTAGCATTAATATAATAATATTCAATCTTCATTCATTGCTGTTGTATTCTATTCGGTGATAGTAGTATGGAAGGAGAAAATAGCTATCCTCAAATAAGAGAGGGTTGTATTTTTTAAATCATACTACCAGCATGGTGTGGATATTCCATTCCAGCTTTGAGATGAATATCTTGGAATATGAGAAATGAGTTAAACACGCACACAAGTAATCGATCACAGGAGAACAATATATATAAAGAGAAATATTGAAATAATTTATTCCATAATGATATTATATAAGATATATAAGAGGGAACACCTTTAGCCAAAATGTTTTCTCTTCTCTTTAAGAAAAAAAAACCTAATGTTAATTATTTGCAGCAGGAAATTTTCTGCTTCCCTTTCTATTCATTTAAGGGAGACAGAAAGAGAAAAAAGGATACAGAGAAAAAAAAGGGAAGAGAGAAGAGAGAGAAAGAATGGCAATTGAGAATTAATTGGAAAGGACCCCCAAACTCATCTAATACAACCCCTATTCAAACTGTGATAACCTAAACTAAATTCTACTTACAACCTATATTATGGGGTTCTATGAGGAACGATGGGGATAGGGATTGGATGGACCTATGATTTCATTGGTAGTGGGAGTTCTCAGATAAGGAAGCTAGAGAGCTTTCTTAGACCAATGCAGTTCATTACCTTTTCTGTAACTTAGTCGTAGGGAGTTGCTTTGAGTCTTAAGCAACTAAGTTATTTGTCTAGGGATCCCATAGCCAGTAGGTGAAGGAATTGAGAGGAATTCAGTTATTTCTGACTTTTAAGGTGGCTCTCAACCTGCTACACCAGTGATATTAGCTCAAACTGAAAAGGATACCTGTAGGTAGCATATTGACTTAGAAATTAACTGTGTTGTATTTTTACTTATTTTGTTAAACCTTTCCCAATTATATTTTAATCTGATCTCAGTAGCCATTGGAACCATCAAAGTTTTTTAGGATACATGCAGCACATAAGACTCTTATATCTTGTGCTATAACTGGAAACAAACAAATAAAATAACCCTAGAAGTGCTATAGAAAGTTGTTATTGTTATTAAATAGTTCAATAATAGGCAAACTAATTATTATTGTATAATACATGTCATTTTAAATATAACAAATATTCCTCAATCATCATCATCATCATCATAAATCCCTAAATACATTGTCATTTTAAAAGTAGAATTAAGTATAACTTTCCCAATTAAAGTAGGAATAGAACCAAATATCTTATTAACTATTTGATGTACATGTGTGACATTAAGCTATTTGGCTGTGCTAAAAAAGTACATAATTTAACAGCTCCTTCAGCTTGTGAAATCTTTTCCCAGTGATATCAAATCTCATTTGGATTAGGCAAGCATAAAATTCTTACCATACACCAAAGAAGATAGAGACTGAAGCTTTGGGCTTGAATCTAGAAGTCACATAGGAAACAATGGCAAACTCCTTGGCCTTTGCAGGCTAGACACACTGAACATGAAGACATATATTTTTAAAGGCTATAACTAAATATGTTTAATGTATTAAGGAAATATTGGCATCTTAAGATCAAAGATGAATGGGAAGAATACATTTAAAGCTATTAACACCAATGCAATGTCAACTCTTAATAGATATTTTTAGTCCTTAATAAAACTCAGGGCCCATCAGGTTCTTAACCTAGAGTCAGTGAGATGTTTTATATTGATGACTCTCTTTCAATACAGTTAATTTCTTTTGTAATTATATGTATTTTATTTTGTGCATTTAAAAAATATTATTCTTAGTACATTCATAGGCTTGCCCAAACTACTAAAGAGGTCCATGCTACAAAAGGAGTTAAAAACCTTGTTTAAGGCACTAAAAGTCTTTCTCACCAAAAAGGAGGAAGAGGATTGACTTCAGAAATTCTTAAAGTATATGATAAATAGGTCAAAACCCAACAGAAATACTTTTCGAACGAACAGAGAACACATCAGTAAGCAATAGTAGAGGTTGTTTAACAGGGACACACTGGAGTTGTCCAATGTAATGGGCAGTGGTCTGGTTCTGAATGGAGCCTCTGAAATGGCTGAGATCGAAGTGTAGAATCAAAACATCCTCACTGAATGACATTCACATTAACAGCAAATACGTCAACCAAGAAGCATCAGTTAATAACAGTATCTCAAAGAACATTTATCAAGTATACACTATGTGTGCCAGGCACTGTGCTAAGTGCTGGGGGGAATATTACATGAAATTAATCACAGAATCTGGAAGTTGGAGAGGATTATGGGAACATGTACTTAAAGAAATACTTAAAGAAATTAATTCAAGCTATTCAGGGATGGCCAAATGCTGAAGCCGAAGCTTAAATACTCTGGCCACATAATGAGGACAGGACTCATTGGAAAAGACCCTGGATGTTGGGAAAGACTGAAGGCAAAGGAAAAGGAGATGGCAGAAGATAACTTGAATAAATAGTGTCAGGGAAACAATGATCATGAACTTGGACATATTTTGAGAGATAGTAGAGGAGAGAAGGCCCTGGCGTGCTATGGTCCATGGGGTCATGACTAAATCACTGAACAACAATAGGAACATAGATTTAGAGATAGAAAAGACCTTAGAGGAAATTGACTCCAACCCCCTCATTTTATAAATGAGGAAACTGAGGCACAAAGAGTATAGATGACTTGCCCAGGGTCATACAACTAGGAAGTATTTGAGGTTGGATTTGAACCTAGGTTTTCCTGACTCCAAGTTCAGCAGCACCCTATCCACTACACAAAACTGCCTCATATGTCAAACAAATGGTTGAGTCAGATGGATACATTTGAGGGGAGAAGGGGGTTATTTTGAAAATTCAGGACCAAGTTATGACCACCTTCTATTAAGAAGTGTTATCCTTAAGGAACCCAGACTTTGTGATCCATGTAGGTTACACAATCAAACTATTCAGTAGCTCACTGTAGACTACAGTAATGAGTGCCTAAATACCAAACAAGATGTAACTTGGTGGCTAAAATTATATATCAGGAACTTGCTATTAGGTGTGATGGGTGGACGGCAGATTAATCCCTCTACAACAAATATGGACTTTATACAGGCATACGATGAAACTGACCATAACTCCAGGTCAAACTGTGCCCAAAGTCCACTGGACGTAACATCGATTCATAAAAACTGAAGAACAACATTTTAATGTTGTAACCATAACAGGTGCTCCAAGCTACTTAGGATAAGTAGTTTTCAAGATATGAGGAAGAAGAAGGAGGAGGAGGGGAAGGGGAAAGGCAGGGGAAAGAGCAGAGAGAAGAAGGAGAAAGGGAAGAGGAAGAAGATGAAGAGGAGGAGAAGGAGGAGGAAGAAGAAGAACAAGAAGAGCTAGGATTTATATAGTGCTTTACAAATATTACTGCATTTTAGCCTCACAACCATCCTTGGAGGTAGATATTTTATCCCCATTTTACAGATGAGAAAACTGAGGCAGGCAGAGGTTAAGTAACATGGAATGCTAGTATCCAAGACTAGATTTGCACTAAGGTCTTTCTGGCTGCAGATCCAGGGCTCTCCAACGTACCACCTACACAACTACCCAACCTACCACCTATAAGAGGAGACCAAAATTGTGTGGACATAAGGTGAAGTACCTATTGTCCCTGTAATCCTTTTGACTCCTAAAGATGCATGGAAGATGCTTTTAATGAACCTGGAGAAGATGACGTTACAGCCCCAAATTTTTATTCAACTACAAAAAGCAATTATTTTTTCTAGTGGTGCGTTACTCAGTAGAACATCAACTATACAAGAATAATAGCAGGATTGTAATTTGTCCATGTACCATTTTAATCTGAATTTTATATAAAAAAAAGAGAGGGAGAAGAATGAGGTATTCACTACAACAGCATTCAGTGACTGAGAATTCACTGTCACCTGTGGCAATATGAGGTGTCCCAAAAGTTTTAGTGCAGTTTTTAAGCAGTAGGATTTTAAACTGCACTAAAATTTTTGGGACACCCTGTCTTTTTTGAAAGAGAAAGTTCCTCCCTATTTTGAGCCAAAATCTGCTTTCCTATCATAGCTTCTCATTTGCTTATAATTCTAATCCCTTCCCTGACACCAAACTTTATATGTTCCTCTAAATATTTCAGCTTGAGAAGAATTTACTTTAATTGTGCTCCTTAAGATTGTCTTACAAGTCCTGGAGAAAACTTAGCAAGCTTGATTTAACTTCAGCTAAATACAATTTTGTTCTTTTATTCTTAGAATATTTACATTGAGTAAGTATGGCACTCTGCCACAAGGAAAGCACCTTTCATTTAATTGTCTTGATACATTTCCAAAAACTTCCTAGGTGCCGACTGTATGTAGGTGCAACCAGGCAGTTCACATGTTTACTCTGTTTCCATCTCTCTTTCTCTCCCCCTACCTACTTATCTATCGGTATGCAAAATGTTGTCACCATGTCATTTATATGAGATACTCTGTGAAAGGTTACCTTTATCACAAAGCATAGACAAGAGATATCCAGTAGATGTTTGGGTTTTTTTTTTTACTGTAGTAAAGTTAATAATTCAGAGAAACCAAGATGTAATGTAGTGTTTTTCTATGATGATGATGATAATAATAATGACATATATAGCATTGCAAAGTTTGCAAAAACAGTTACATACATTATTTTTTTGGTCCTTATAACCACCCTGAGGAAGCTAGGTGGCTCACTAGATAAAGTATAGAAAGATTGAGAGAGATTAAGTAATTTACTCAAGGAAGGCTTTTGGGAATATACTGGTACATGCCTGTAATCTCTGCTACTAGGAGAGGAGGTGGCTGGTAGATCTCTTGACTTTAGGATTTCTGAGCTGCAGTAGGGCTAAAGCTGACCAGATAATCCTACTAGGACCAGCACACCCTTCAGGAAGGGCAGGCCACCAGGCTGCCTAAGGAAGAGGAGAGAGGTCCAAGATAGAAAAACAGAGAATGTTAAAGCTTCAATATTAAGTATTAAACCCATCAATTGGAGAATGGCTGAACAAGTTGTGGTATATGATTGTGACGGAATACTACTGTGCTATAAGAAACAGTGAGCTCAATGATCTTAGAAAAACAAGACTTTCGTGAGATAATGAAGAGTGAAATGAGCAGAACCAAAAGAATGTTGTATATAGTAACAGTAATATAATTTCAAGAATGACTTTAAGAGAATAAGTCATTTTGATTATTATAAATGCCCAAATTAACTATAAAGGACATATGAAGAAAACTTCTATCTGTACTCAGAGAAAGAACTGATGAATAAAAGCATATATAGAAATATTATATATATGCAGACTAATTTGTGTCTAATGATAGCCATCTCTAGGGCGGGGGTGGAGGAGGGAAGAAAAACTGGGGGAGAAAATTTACACGATTATTATATATTTATTTATGTTATATATTTAAAAGGAATTATATATTTGAAAGGAAAAGCAAACTATTATAATAGATTTGCAGTTTCATGTGTAATCATCTTTTTGTATTATATTACGTTATGGAAATGCTTGTTTTCTTCCACAAATTTAAAAATTATAAATATATATGCACATGTGTATGTATACATATACATACACACATATGTACACACATACAGTCATATATATACATATAATTATTAAATATACATAATTATTGATTATCCCAATATATACTAGTAGGATTGGCTCCACAAGTGTCTTCTGCACTTCCAGCTTGAGTAAGACAAAGATACACAATCTAAATTAAAAAACCACAAAATATAGATATGTGTATGTGTGTATGTATCACAACTATTTAAAAGGCGCTATCTTAAGACAGATAAATTAAATAAATAGATAGATACATCATAGACATATACATATAGAGAGAGGTTAGCACAGTGCCTCCAAGCACACACTCTCACTCTCTCTCTGTCTCTCTTTCCCTCTCCATATAGATATAGATAGATATAGGTATTTACATATATAGAGATATAGATATACACATACATATAATATGTATGTGGTTTAGCATTATATCTATGTGACCAACATCACATATATTTTTTCATTAAAACAAATGTTTAAAATTTATTTTCATCACCCAATGGCAAAAGCATAATCCCATATAGTTAAAATTCTAATTGTCAACTGCAAATAAACAGTTTTGAGAACTGTAAAAATGCCTGTTGTGGTTTGCCACTAGATTGTGGGAGGCCAACTTAAGGAGTAAATTGGGTTTTTTAAATAAATAACAAATTATAAAATCAGGCCACAGAATAACCATATGCTCTTACATATATGATCTGTTGGTCACATTAATTTCTAAAAATTGATGAATTTTACCATTCTATGTGTCTTATAATGTTTATTTTAAAAATATCATAGAACCATCCCAAATTTTACTTGTTCTTGTCATATCTAAAAATGTTCTCCTTTTGTTTAGGGGAAGAAGAACAGCATTGAGCTGTTTGTATCTCCAGTAAACAGGAAAACTGGAATTTCAGATGCTCTGCCATCCGAAGAAGTGCTACATTCTCTCAATATCAATGTTTTACATCAGAGTCTATCTCAATTTGGAATTATAGAAGTTTCCCCTGAGGTATGTTGTCATATGGAAGAGTGAATACAATTTGCATACACCACAAAATTGGTAATTATACTAGTAAGGAGTAGGCTTTGGCCTACAAAAAATTGTGAAGAAATGTAGCATACTTTCCTACAGATGCATTATCTTACCAATGAAAAATACATAATTAATATATAATTAATCAAAGTTTCTTTTTCAATGTTCTTTGGTAAAGGTAAAACACATCTTCATGACTAATACTCTGGTTTTTCACCCTTTTCATTCACCCCTTGGCAAAATCTCCTCACAATTCCAACTGCCACCAGATTGTTACTTCTATCTCAGGCAGATTTGCACATCAGGTTCTGACCTTCCAAACTCTCTAGTATTGTATATGCAGAGTTCTATAAGACAGCTCTACTTAATTGCATTTGTTGTCTCATTAATACCAATATATAAAACTTCTAAGTTCAACATGAAACTTATAACCTTCTCTCCCTTTCCTGATAAACCATCAAAATTCCACCATCTTTATAATCTCAAAAATTCACAGATTTGAGGTTTCACTCTTCTTTTTTGCTTTGATCCCTAGAGCCAATCCAGTATGGTCTTTGAAATACCTCTCCATTTTTTTTTTTCCATTACCTCAGCCACCATTAATTCACATCTGGAACATTAGCTACTGCTTTCTTGTTCACCTCTTTGTCTCCAACCTCTCACCAGTCTATCTTATATAGATGTATTTGAATATTCCAATGAATTCTCTTCTTTTGATCTTGAGCCTTACTCCTCAACATTTTCTTCAATCCAGTGACACCAGCCATCTTGTTGTTCCTAACACACAATACTCTACCTTCCAACTCTGGGCATTTTCACTAGCCATCCTCCCAGCCTAGAACTCTCTTTCCTTCCTCTCTGCCTCCTTCTTTCCTTGGCTTCCTTCTGTTCTCAGTCAAAGTCTCACCTTCTGCAAGAAGTCTTTTCTAGTCTTTAATCTTAGTTATTCCAATTTATCACATACATATCTTGTTTATATGTAGTTGTTTACATGCTATGTCATCCATTAAACTGTGAACAGGGATTGCTTTTTTGTTTTGTTTTGTTTTATATTTTTGCCATTTTTTTATATCCTCAGTTCTTAGCATAGTGTCTGGCACAAAGTAGATTCTTAATAGTGATTTGGCTTAACTTCTCCGTCAAATTGTGTCAATATATACTCAAATAGAACTTTGGTCTCATCAGTGTGGAAGGTCCTTCCAACAACCCATCCATTCCTGCCCTTATGGTGCCACTTTTATCCATGGCTTCCCATAAGTTTGTCAAAGGGGGTCAATGTAATATAGCAGAAGCCTTCCTAGCTTTCTCATGATAATTCAAGGAAAACTAGAGGAATCCAAACATCTACCTGCCATCCCTCATCCTTGCTCCATGAGCTGCTCACCTTTGCCAACTTTCATATAATTCCTTGATGATATTTTGTATTCCCATTCTTTGCAAATCTTAATTGTTTCTGTATCATACCTACCCATAGTCATGAGGTGCCTCCCCATTGACCTTACTGTAATATTCATTTTTAATTCTTTGGAGACTGTTTCATTGCCATATAAAAATATGAGCATTTGCTTTCATTAGAATATTAGGGTCATTAAAAGAGTTTCGCAGTTTCCCAAATACAATACAACCTGCTCTCCATCTGGGCTTACCTCATTTTCTATCTATATTTTATGTCCCAAGTATAGATTTTGATGGACAAGATCTATAGGTTGTTGGTCTGTGATGCATACTATAATATAGGCAACGACTATTAATCATCCACTTGGTCTTTCCTATGTGGATGGTCAGAACAAATTCCTTTGAGTGACTACAGAGCCTCGAAAGAAGTCAGAAATTAAGAGGTGAAATCAGTCTAGAAGCATTTTTAAGTACCTTCTTCGTGCCAGGCACTGTTCTAAGCACTAGAGATACAAAAAAAGGCCAAAGATGGTCCATTATCTCAAGGATCTCACAATCTAATGGGGGAGACAACACCTAAACAATGTTTGTTGATATGTAAATAACAAAGAAGATAAAGACAGAATTGGAAATAATCTCAAAGGGAAGATGCTGAGATTAAGGAGGATTGGGAAAGGCTTCTTCTGGAAGGTGAGACTTGAAGGAAGCCCAGAAAGCTGGCTGTCAGAGATGGGAGGGAGAGAGTTCCAGGCAATTGGGACAGCCAGTGAAAATCCCCAGAGCTAGACAACACAGTGTTGTGAGTGTGAGGAACATCTTGGAGGCCAACAACATTGGATTACAGTGTGTGGAACTGAAGAAGGTATAAGAAATCTAGCAAGGTAGGAAGTGTCAAGTTATGAAGGGCTTTAAAAGCCAAATGGAGGATTTTATATTTAATCCTATAGGTGGGAGCCGCTGAAATTTATTGGATAGGAGAGTGCCAGGGTCAGACCTGTTCTGAAGGAATGTGAGAGGGCAGAGCATTCCAGGGAGAAGGAACAGCTAGGCAAAGTCATGGAGATGAGAGATGGGATGTCAGTAGCTGTATGTAGATTGCATAGAGGTATAAGGAAAGTGTTAGAAGGCTAGACAGTTAGCAAATAGCCAAAATTTAAAGAGCTTTAAATGCCAAAAATAGGAGTAAATATTTGATCCTGGAGGTAATAGTGAGCCGCTGGAGTTCATTGAGCAGGGGGATGACATGGTCAGAACCTGAGCTTTCAAAAATTACCTTGGCAGCTGAGTGGAAGATGAATTAGAATAGAAAGGTAATTGCATTTGTTCATTTGTAAAGTGGTTAAGGCCTAGACTAAGGTTGTGGCTGTATAAGTACTATATGAAACAAATCATGACATGAGAAACAGCAAGATTTAGTGGTGGATTGGATGTATTTGGTGAGGGAGAAGGAGTAGTCAAGGACTCAGTTTGCAAGTCTGGGTGAGTGGGAAGATGGTGGTGCCCTCAACTGTAATAGAGAAGTTCAGAAGTTGCTGTTTGTCCTTCATTCTCTAAGGGGACCATGACATCAGGAAGATAATGTCATGACTTTCAAGTGAATTGGATTTAAGTGAAGGAGGGCTGTTGAAGGTCACCAGCTTCACATTCTCCTCTGGAGCCATCTGGGTCCAGTGGCAAGATATAGATCAGGACAACTGGAGGTGGTCCCCTCAGAAGTGGGAAGGGTTAGGAGGAAAGATGAGTTCTGTTTGGATTCTGTTGAGTTTGAGATGTCCTTGGGACATCCAATTCAGTATCTAAGAGGCAGTGGGGAATGTGTGACAATAGCTCATGAGAGGGACTAAATACTCTTTCCCATTATATGAAGGAATTAATTTTGTAAGTGCTATTTAGGGAAGAAAAGAAAAACTCACCCAAGAAGGTGATTTTTGCTTATCTTATCTCCTTTTATAAGATCATAGTCAGAATTTCTTATACATTGCTTGTTTTTGTACATTTCTTATGCATCCTTATATATTGTGGATACTCAAATACTATTATGATTCTGTATTTAGTTTATACACTATAGATATTAGAATATTATTTAATAATTAATGTTTTAGTGATAGGAATAAGGACTGGATCTCCGATTTAATTGGTATAGGAAACTCTCAAATGAGAAAACTCTTTCTACCAATGCAGGTGGGCACCTCTTTTAGAACACTGAGTCTAAATGACTTCCCCAGGTTCACACGGCAAGTATGTGGCAGGAGTAGAACTTGAACTCAGATCTACTTATCTGGAGACCATGTCACTACACCATGCTGCCTTTTGTCAGAAGGCTAATTATACCTCTAACAAACAGGGTATGCTTTAATTTTAACTGCCATTGTCCATGAGAAAATATAAATCTTTTTGCAAACTTACAATCAGAGGAAGATCAGGAAGATCTCAGAAACTAGTTAGTCCAAATCTCCTCGTTTCACAGATGACAAAACTAAGACCCAAGAAAGGTTAAATGACTTGTCCAAGATCACACAGGTAATAAGCATGGAAGGCTAGTTTTGATCCCCGGGTCCTTTAACTCCACAACCCATAAATGAAAAGAGTTAAAAGGAGTTTACATTGTATTTGACTGCCTCAAATGTCAATGAATAGTCTTGCATTTTGAAGCAGGAAGCCAACCTTCCCTAATACTTTCTGTGCTGACAACCTTGGTGACCTTCCTTGGAGAAACAAATAATTAACTTTGAAAAAAGAAGCATAAACAGAACCATTATTCATGAATTTTGATTGTTCTTTCAAACTGAGTTCGTTGGCTTGAATTCTTTTTTGAAAGATTTGCAGTCTATATAGCATAGCTATTCTGTGAAGATTTAATTGAATCTAATAGCACCTAAAATGTACTTATATACAATGACATGAAATTTGGAGGATGGAGTATAATAAAATATCTAGGAGAACTCTGCTATTGGACATAATTCTCTGGCTTAGCCAATTATGCCAGCGAAATTTACCTAATAATTGTCAAGTTTAAATTTCATTTTTTGTTTTTTGGTGCTCACAGTCTCAGCATTACTTTTTGTACTTAAATCCAAAATGCTGAATCAATCAATTAATTAACATTTAGTAAGTCCCTACTATGCCCTAAGCACTAGGGTATACAAAAAGAAGCAAAAGGCAGCCCCTGCTCTCAAGGAGTTTACAATCTAATTGATGAGATTAGGTGTGTAAGGCAAAAGAATTATAATACCCCCCTCAAGTGTCAACCTGATTGCATCTATAGTGTCATCTGAATCAGAACAGAAAAAAAAATGTCATCAGTCTATTTTACTTCTAACAAATAAGATATTTATGTGGTCAAGATGCATACTTTCAAGGGAATTTCAGTAGCCAATTGCTAATTTTCAGTGCGCATATTTATACCTCTGAAATCAGCAAATGCTATAAATCAGTGCTTGACCTATTGTTTTGTTGATTTATAGACTTAAGAAAGTGACGGAAAAAATGTTAATAATGTCAATTAAACTTAAAAGTATGCTGTGTATACATATACACCTCCCCACCATCCAATAATTTGGTTGTTAAATATTACCAGCATATCCCTACTTATTCTAATCTTCTTTAAGTATTACTGTTCATCCTTCAGGATGCAATAAGGGTATTAAAATAATCCATTAATCAATAAGCCTTAATTAAATGCCTGCTATAGCATATATGAGTATGTGTATACTCATTTATATGGGCCAGACACTGTGCTAGATGCCAGGGATATGAAGATTAAAAAATGAAATAGTGCCTGCCCTCAAAGAGCTTACAATCTATCCATAGTGATCTGATCCAACCAAATATTTTAATACTGTATCCACCTTATAGGACTCACATAGATGAGCCCATGATCCTTTCTAAAAGGTGAACCCAGAACCCCTGAAGAAGTATACAAGATTAAGGCAGTAAGTTGACTCTGCTGAAGTTGATAGAATCATAAAGGTTGAGCTAGAAGGGGTTTCAGAGACCATTTAGTCCCAGTCCAACTCCTTCATTTTACAGATAAGGAAACTGAGTCCCAGAGAGGTTAAAGTGACTTTCCCAAGGTCACCAGGGAGTAAGCAACAGAGCTGGGATTTGAATTCAGATCATCTGACTACAAACCCAGCCTTCTTTCTATTGCACAAGCATTAGTTAGGTGAAAGTACATGGGAAAGAATGACTTAAAAAAATAAAAACAGGATGTTGCTATGAACTTAGTTGTTGATTACCGTGCCTCTCTTGGGTCTCTTGAACTTCTGTACAAATATAATAACTCAACTGTAGTTTGATAAGTGAGAAGGAAATTAATGACTAAGGAAATAAAATGACTTAGTTCAAACAGTTCAAAGCACCCAGAAGAAAAACTAGGAATTTTTTCATCTGGGGCAAAAAAACAGCTGGAAGGAGGTAGAGGGAAGATAGAAGGCAGTCTGGAGAAGTGTGAGGAGGTAGCCGTGCAAATGTCAATTTAACTAGGCAGAGGGGATGCTTCTCCAGCCCTATAGCCCAGCTCTCTGCCTCCCCTCCAACTCCCGTGGAAACATAAGCCAATACAGAATCTTCTGGGAGAGTTGCCAGTGTGGCCCACCCCCTTCCCTTCCTCTCTGACTTCTTCTGAGCTACAGCTCTTTATCCCCTCCTAAGGCCCTCCTTGTTCCATGGGGGTGCTGTCCAGTGGAAAACCATGAGGACTGATGGGCATTGGGATTACTGTGTCCAGACTACCTAAAAGGGGAAACAAGCATGCTCCCAAGCTTGGGAAGACTCATACCCTGCTCCCTGATGTAGGCACCTCAGACAAAGCCCCAGCTGCCCTGACCTAGTAAAGGTTCTAAAAACATTTGTCTCTTTCACTGTGGGGAAAGTTAATTGAATATTCTGCCATCATCGGTGCTTTTGGTGGGGGGAAAAAAGCTAACTTTAACTACCAAAGTGAGTAGGGCTAGGGCAGGAAAAAAAGACAAGGGCAAGCTAGGTATAGGAATGAAATTAAGGTCTTTTTGTTGTCGAGTCATTTCAGTCGTGTCCGACTCTTTGTGACCCAAATTGGGGTTAAAGATAGTGGAGTGGTTTGCCACCTCCTTTTCCAGCTTATTTTATAGGTGAAGAAATTGAGGTCAACAGGATTAAGTGACTTACCCAGGGTCCTAAAGCTAGTAGGTGTCTCAGGCCAGATTCGAAGTCAAGAAGATGAGTCTTCCTGACTCCAGGCCTGGCACTCTGTCCACTGGGCCACCTAGCTTCCCTCTTTTAGGCAGTTACAAATCTTCTGATCACCCTTCATTGCCTATATTTGATCTTCTAACATTTCATGAATGCCCTCCCAGTTCATTTTTGACACAGAGGTTTATATTAAGTTGTCACATCAAAAGAACCAATCTCCCTCCCAGAGTTTCACCTGGTTTCTTACAGGGGCTTTATTTTTGTCTAGCCTAGGTGTGGTTACCAAGACACAAGGCTAATTGTGATTCAGCTCCAACAGAAAGAAGGCAAAGCAACACTGGAACCCACAATTGTCTTTGTTCTCATGTTCCATTTCTAACATCATCCATACATCTTTTCATTCAATATGCTGAAATCCTCCTCTGGTTACACAGGAAGGAAACTTAATGTTCCTACAATCATTGTTTAGATAAGCATCCAAATATTATTATTTAGACAAGCATCATAGCTTTTCTAAATCACTCACGTATCAAAGAACTGCTGTGCTTCCAGAAATCTTAAACTGGACCTTATGATTTCATTGCTGCAGGGAGCTCCTGATAAGGAAATGCTCTCTGTTTCTGCAAATCAGCATCTGTTCTGCAATTTGTAGTCCTAGAGTTACCTGGGGGCACTGAGAAACTAATGGCCTTGCTCAGGGTCACACATCCAATATACATCAGAGGGATGATTTGAACTCTGCTCTTCAAACTTCAAGTAAAGCTGACTTTCTATCTGTTATGTCTGATATTTGATTGACTAAAGATGCTGAAAAGATAACTGAGGTACAACAGATTATTTTGCGTGTTATTATTCCAATTGGACCTCATCACAACTCCATGAGGCAGATTATTAGATACAGGTATCATTATTGGCATTGCACAGATGAGGAAACTGAGGATCAGTTAGGTCAAGTGACTTGCCTCTGATCACACATTTAGTAATATTTATAATATTTATATTTATATACATAATATTTATAAAGCACAAT
The DNA here is from genome assembly GCF_003287225.1 of Phascolarctos cinereus. Taxonomy (NCBI): domain Eukaryota; kingdom Metazoa; phylum Chordata; class Mammalia; order Diprotodontia; family Phascolarctidae; genus Phascolarctos; species Phascolarctos cinereus. Next base: position 236,334,971 of record NW_027555514.1, on the reverse strand, counting down.
GCCTGGTACATCATAGGCACTTAATAAGTGCTTGTTCCTTTCCCAACTTTTCACATAAGTGGCAGAGGCAGGATTCTAGCCCAGGTCTCTCCTGACTCCAGGTCAGTATACTACATTACCTCTGTCGGAGGATTCAAGTCAAAATTGTTTGTTGCGTTCCACAAAACCACATTTGGTAGTTATAAAACTTTTTTTTCATGTCTTATTTCAGTAAATATTAATTTTTAAGACACTTTGGGGTAGGATAAGGGTCATGAGAAATCAAACCAAAAGTGTCATTCATTCACAGTCTAATCAAGTTTCTTCACAGCAGTCAAGAAGAAATAAACCATATTTGTTTGGGGGGGGGGCAGGGGGTTTGCATCTCATTCCCAGATAGCTCTATCATTTTCTGTTGTTCACAGCTGCTTTAAAAAAATGTAATATCCCTGGTAATCCCCAAGGTTGGGATACTGCTTTAATCAGAATCAAGCACAGCGAAACTGTTTTTAAAGAAGCAACAAAAACAGGAGACGACCCTGTCAGAGCAGGTCTTTTTTTGAATGCATCATGAGGTTTCCTTCGCACCTGTTTCACTTTTGCTTAAAGGTACAGGAGCAGTGTTCCAGGCAGGACGTGAGCTAGAGTGTAGGTGCTGAAGAGAGGAGGCACAAGGCAAGGCGAGCCCAGAGTGTTCGTGGAAGGAACTTCCTCCAAAGGGAGAAAACCCCAAATGCCTCCTTACCTTACGGACTCAGGAGTTGCCAAGGAAGAGCACGGGGGGAGCTTGCTTAGCCTCGAACCAGAATGTGGCATGCCGTGTGGGGGACTCTGAGAAGACGGAACATCATTTGTGGATGTTTTCAGATTCATCCTATAAACACTTTCCAGCTCGTTTGTTTAGCTCGGTTTGGGTAGCTGTGGGAGCAGTGAATGTCGGTGTGCTCTACCACACGGTATGGAACAAAGCTAAAAATATTGCCAGTTCCTGATAAGAACTTTAATCTATTCTCCCTCCTCCCCCCCCAACCCCATTTCTCATCTAACACAAGGCTCTCTTGTTTTGCTTTCAAGACCAACGTCTTACAAGGGCAACATGAAGCGGATAAGATCTGGAGCAAAGAAGGATTTTATGCTGTTGTCATTTTCCTCAGTATCTTTATAATGATCGTCACATGTCTGATGGTAAGTTCTTTCTTTTTCTCTTTTTCACATGCCTAGCCCGCAAGCCACTGGCTGAAAGGGGTTGAGAGACAGAGGTAAGAATATTTGATCAGACCATTTACTATGTTATGTTAGGAATATTTCATGTTTGACAGCAAAGTGATTACTCTAGGAAAGCCTATGGAATTATGGATGCTGGGCAGTGTAATGAGACTGTAATTGCATTGGGGGATTCTAGTAACTTGATCAACCAGGAGAATGAAGCTTTTGAAAGTGATTTACTGAGGTCATCATAGTCCTCAATGTCATTAGAAGCCGGTAGGCACACTCTGGGCTTGCTTTATTTATTCTTCTACAGCGTTGCTCGAAAACACATGTAAAAGAAACAGATTTATTTCTTGGGTTGTTGACCTAGGTAAAATTTACGGTTTCCTTCCTAGATAAAGAAGAGAACATACTATTGTGCTTACCAACTCTCCACGCCTCTCCCCCCCCCCAAGTATTGATTGATTCTGTTTTTGTAAAGTGCATTTGGAAACCATCATCTGAAATATAAGAATAGGGTTATAAAATATGAATCAAAGTTACCCATTATAGACTAATTTTCTTCTCTGCTTTGTTATATCCTGGATTTCTTCAGTGTGGGTACTTTTGCCATCAATACAAATCATAATCCCTTAATGACTTTTCATTCTGCAGTTCTCTATAGGTATCAGTCATAATACTCATTCTCTGCACCAATTGTATTGAATTACAATTTTATGTTTAGATTCTTCGAATGCCTGTTTCTTTCTCTTTTGGGGGTTCGGGGGAGAAGGAAGCATAGAAATAAGATTTGGATTAGTTTCTTTGAGAGAAATTTCCTCTACCAATGCAGAGCAGCAATTAAATTAAAAGTCTGAGAAAGTTGCCTGGGATACTGAGAAGTCAAATATGTCCAGAGTCAAACTGCTAGTATAGATCAGAGGCAGGATTTGAACCTAGGTCCTCCTGAAACTGAAGCCAACTCTCTATTCACCATGCCTTGCCACCTCTAGTAACATACATGGTCTGCAGCAATTATACTAAACTACAAATTCATGTTTTTCTTCTAATACCTATTTCTAATTACAGAAGCAAAATCAAAACAACTTCAAACCTATTACTGGTTTGTTTTCATTGGCACTGAAGGAGTTAAAATTTAACTTTTTAGTTGAAACAATAGTTGACTTTTAAATTTTTTTTTATTTTATAAATTTCATGGTTTCTCCTGTCCCATCAAATATTTACAAATGTGTTTTAGTGCCATTTTCCTGTAGGCTATATTCTTTTTTTTTAATTTAGCATATTTTAAAAATGTTCATCAGTTTCTTAGAAGCCCCAAAAGAGACTTCATTCTACTTCTTTTGTTATCATCAATACCATCAGCATGAGTTTCATCATTTTTGCTGGTTATTTAAACAAAATAGCTTTGGACCTTTCAATTTGAAAAGACAAAGTCTTATATACAGAATATCTCAAAAGTCTTAACTGTATTTTGAACTTAACTCAACTTTTAATTAGGCAGCTAAGTGTATCAGTGGACAGAGTACGAGCCTGGAGTCAGACAGACGTGAGTTCAGATCTGGCTTCAGACAGTTAACAGCTGTGTGAACTGGGCAAGTCACTTAATCTCTGTTTGCCTTAATTCACTGGAGAAGGAAATAGAAAACCACTCTAGGATTGTTGCCAAGACAACCCCATGGACAGTATGGTCCATATGGTCATGAAGAGTTGGATATGACTGAACAATAAACCACAACAGTTTTAATTTGCACTGGGGCTTTTGGGATACCCTCTAGTATTGAAGTTAACAAAATAACAAAAGAAGAGAAAAAATTCAAGAGCGAATAGAAGCAAATTGGACATTTTGTTACTGTTTTGTGCCGTTTAGTCTTCCTGTATTCTGTGGTCAAACCCACATGTGGAGTATTGTGTTCAATTCAGGGTACCATATTTTAGGAAGGACCTTGATAAATGAAAGAACATTGAAGGGGAAGCTCGTCCAGCTGTGAAGGGTCTTGGGCTCATGTCACATGAGGATCAGTTCAAGAAACTGGAAAATATTGCTCCTAGAGAAGAAAGGACCAACGGGCAGATGAGAGAGTTGTTTTCACATGGAAAGAAAATCCGAATTCAAATCCTACCTCAAATATTTACCAGCTATGTGACCCTGGGTACATAAGAGCTTCTTTGTCTCTCAGTTTACTCATCTGTAAAATGGGTACAATAATAGCACTTCCCTCCCAGGGGTGTTGGGAGGATCAAATAAGATAACATGTAAAAAGCTGAAAGTGCTTGGTATCTATTATTGGATCCCCATCTCCGGAAGTCTTGCAGCAAGGTTGGATGACTACTTGTCTGCAATATTACAAAAGAGATCTTTCTTTATTCACGTATGGGCTGGACAAGGTGGCTGCTGAGGCTTTTTCCAGTCCTACATCTATGTTCCTAGAAATTCTTAGATTCTCTGATTCTAAGACCTAAAAAAAGTTAAAAAAATTCCATGTAGCATTATTACCTATTGTTCACATTTCTACACATTTATTTTTCTTGATGGTTATTAAGATTAGTATAACTTTTAAAAATAATAATGAAGTATTTGTAATTTTATTTTTCTTGCTTTCTCAATGGGGGAGGTAAGAAGAAGAATCAAATTTAATTATAAAAATGTTGAAGGAAGTTATATAGATGTGAAGAATAATAACAAAATAATATAGTCATAAAAAAGCCAAGAATACTAGCACTACAAAAATTGTCAGCATACCTTAAGTAAAGAAAAAAAAGGGAGGAAAAAAGGAAACAAGCACTTATTAAGCACCTACTATATGCCAGGGACTTGTAAAGCTAAATGCTTTACAAATATCTCATTTGATGTTACCTACCTATTAAAGCACAGGATAAGAAGCTTACAATAAATAAAGTAAAAGAAGTACATCCTGTACTGGGTAGAAACTTTACGAAGTCATTATCTCAACAGGTGATCCACCCATCCTCAACTCGCCGACACGCTGTGTGCTAGAAGTTGATTTTGTTAATCAATTGTGTGGAATTTAAAATTCATCTTCCTGTAGAATCAACATTAGAAATGTTGGGTAGACCCCCTGATTAGTTCATAACAGCCTTGTTCAATCCATGATATATAGCAGAAACAATTCATCAGCAATAAAAATAATACTGGGAACACATTTGCTGAATTGAATTGAGAACAATACTGTTATAATACCAGCAATCCAAAAGGACAAGGAACAGCTAGAAATACAATTTTATTTGTTTTGAATAGTGATGATTGAGGGGAAAAATGTTTAATTAGAGGAAGATGAAAAGGGAGATTGCTGATGGGGAGGTCTGGTCATTTGAAGGAATTTGGGGGGCTGGTGGCACTAGTTCCTATTATGTCTCATTTCAATTCAAAACATGACATTTCTTTTCTCACCTCCTGGTGTATCTCAAGCACTATTCTTCTGCTTCTGCTTTTTGTCTATGATTAAAGTTGTTTTTTTGACTCTTCAAAGAAATAGATTGTTAAAAGATTATTTTCTGAGGCAATAGGTCAGCATCAGAAGAGAAGGGAATGTGTGTCTCTGTGTGAGCGCATGCATGTGTGTGCAAAAGTGTGTGTATATTTGGACATATATACATACACACATTTATATCTCTATATACAAATAGTCTCTGGGTGGAAAGGAGGAGTGGGATAAAGCATATTCCACATAATTTGTAAGTAATAATAACAGCAATAACTTTCTTTTCTATTCTTTTATCATTTTATAGATTTCAATTATATTTTCTCTCAGACCCCCCTGCCTTTTTTTTTTCAGACAAAGGGTCCTAATCTTTTAGTTTAAACTCCAGGAGAGAGAGCACAGATGATGCCAGGTGATGGTAATATAAGATTGTAGATTTACAGCCAAAAAGGACCTTAGAATCAAGTCCAATACCCTCATTTTACAGATGAAGAAGCTGAGATCCAGAAAAGTAAAAAGACTTGCCCAGGGAAACACAGCTCATAAGTGATAAAGGAAGGATTTAAAGTCAGGTCTTCCTGACTCCAAGCCCAGTGCCCTATCTACTATACCACACTGCCTCTTCAGATCATTGGTTAATAACAACAACAAAAATAATAATAATAAATGAAAGATGACAGAATGCTTTACCCATACCATAACATCTAAGTCACACCCCAACAATCTGATGACATAGATCCTACAGGTATTGTTATCCCCATTCTCCAGAGGAGGAAACTGAGGCTGATTATGGTTAAGTGATTTGCCTATGGTTCCACACCTAGTAAATGCAATCGGTTTCATTTGAATTCAGGTTTTCCTGACTCCAAGTCCCCAATGTTATTATCCATTACACCTTGGGTCCATGGATATATTTCATGGGATTTGTGAACTTGGATAGGAAAAAAATTTAAATCCTTATTTTCACTAACCTCTACCTGAAATTTGGCATTTCCTTCAATTATTAATGAACACACTATTAGCAGTACTTGTGATTTTATCTCAAATTGAATCAGATATTTTCATGTCACATTATAGTTGTGATTTATTTTCAATACTACTTCAAAATTACTCAAGTTGTTAGATCTGCCTCAAGATAAATTACTATATCATAATTTTTCAAATATTTTGATAACTATATTTCTATATAATTGGTTTCCTTTGCAGTCCTATGTACTTTGTACTTTATTTGATATTGTAACAAAATTATTTTGAGAAGGTATCCATAAGTTCTACCATATTGGTAAAGGTTCCATGATGTAAAAAAGATTAAGCCCATCATTACACTAAACTTCCTCTCAGTTTGCAAGTCAGATGCATGCATACATGCGTACATACATGTATGTGTGCTTGCGTGTGTGTGTGTGTGCATGTGTGTGTGTGTGTAATTTAGGGCACTTCCTGTAGATACCAAAACAAAAAAAAAAAGCAAAAGCAAATGACAAAAATTACAGCAATACTAAGACTGATTGCTGACAGATCTGTAACAATTACAGGAAATAAATCTTTGGGAGTTCCTCTACATCAGTGTTTCTCTAACTGCGCTGCAAAGACAAACAAACAAACAAATGAATAAATAAATAAATAACCCTGATATATCCCCAAGCTTTCCTTTTCAAAATGAATTTTATTGCATTGTTTATTGCCTTTAAAAAGGCATTTAGAATAATTTTAAAGGATTTTGTCACAAGGGTTCTGCCAATTTGTTTAAACTGTATTGTTTAAAGTAAACAGTTCTGTCATCATGGAAAAGTTTGAGAATCCCTGCTCTAAATCATAAACCTCTGCACTTGCTTTCAAGGAGCAGGGCCCTCAAAAACAATGTCGGCCTTGATTGGACATAGGTTAATCCAGTGTGACCCTTCTTACGAGCTTGTGTCGTTTAAATTTTGTATCATCAAAGCAAATAACTTTTTGGAGATGTAGATGACCAGCATCTGTTTTCCTATTTGTGTGCTTAAGTTTTGTTTTGTTTTGTTTTTTAAATATTGATGGTAGAATAATAGCTTTAAGCCCAGATTAGGATCCAGTATATGAGACATCACTTTCCACCAAAACAGCTCTGGATTTCTGATTTAGGAGTAAATGCAAGGAATGGAATTACTGATAGTTATAGAAAAATGCACAGTACTCAAGGGACTGACTTTGAACAAAGCAAAATGGCATTAATTATTGTTGTTGAGTCATTTCAATCATGTCTGACTCTTTGTGAGCCTATTTGGGATTTTCTTGGAAAAGATCCTGGAGTGGTTTACCATTTCCTTCTTCAGCTCATTTTACAGATGAGGAACTGAGGCAAAGAGGATGAAGTGACTTGCCCAGGGTCACACAGCTAGGAAGTGTCTGAGGGCAGATTTGAACTCAGATCCTCCTGATTCCAGGGCCAGTATTCTATCTATTATGCATCTATTGAGACATTGATTTACTACTCTGATGGTGATTAGGATGGTACAAATACATGCCTTGTGAAGACTGGCTGACGGTGGAGGAATGTTCAGCCTGGACAAGAGACACTCATGGGAAATGTGATAATGCTTTTCAAGTATTTGAAGGGTCTATTATATAGAAGACAGATGAGATTTGTTCTGCGTGGCCCAGAAAGCCAAAGAGAAATTCATATAAGTTGTAGAGAAGAAGATTTAGACTTAGTATGAAGAAAAACTTCCTGACAAGTAGAGTTACCAAAAATGGAATGGTCTGCCATAGAAGATAGGGAGTTTCCTTAACTGAAGCCCTTCACATCACAGAAGCACAGATTTCACAAGTTGGAAGGGATCTCAGCAATCATATTGTTCAACTTTTACCTGAGAATCCTGCCTATAATATATCCAGTAAGTGATCATCTAGCCTATGTCTTCAAGGATGGAGAAACCATTAACTTCTTAAAGAAGCACATTCCAGTTTTGTTGTTGTTTGGCAATTTTCAGTCATGTCTAACTCTCTGTGACCCTGTTTAGGGTTTTCTTCGTGAAGATACTGGACTGGTTTGCAATTTGCCTTCTCCAACTCACTTTACAGATAAGGAAACTGAGGCAAACAGGATTAAGTGACTTGCCTAGGGTAACACAGCTAGGAAGTGTCTGAGGCAGGAGTCAAACTCAGGTATTTTTGACTCCAAGTCTAGCATTCTATTGACTGTGCCACCTAATTACCTCAAATCCCAAAGACCTGAGTTCACCTTTCTCTGAAACACACTAATTGTGACTAATTAGGAAGTCACACTAACCTTTCTATATTTGAGGCAGCTCTCTAAAACTATAAGTTGGAGAGAAGGTGCCAATATTCATTGATAAAAAGAGTTTCCCCACCTATCCCAATGCAATCATAAGTCTGGTCTCTCACCCTTTTATTTGGGGAGATCCTCAGGTACCTGAAATGATTCATTATAAAGCCAAGCTTGCCAGCTTCTATTTCATTCCCTTAGTTAATTCTTTCGTTCTGAAGGAAGTTTTGAGGTTTGCTCAAGTGATTTTTTTTTTACAAAATACACTATCCAACTATGCAATTTCTGATTCTTTTTCCCCAATGTCAAAGGGAATTAAGAAATTAACTTAGAATTTTATTCTAATAGCACATCATTATAATAAAGTTTTACAAATACTCTATTTGTATTCATGATTCCTACATACCGCAGAGTTCAGTCATAATCAACAGAAATGAAAAGTGTATGATTTTATACTGAAATTGAGTAGACAAATGGATGCAATAGGAGGATAATAAAATAAAATGTAGAATTTTAGAGTTGAAAAGAAATTTTAGATATCACCTCTGTCATGATAACTTAAAACTAGGTTGCCTTTTTGTAATGTAGCATATTGTTTGTGTTCTGCAAATAACAGAATTTTGCAGATGCTTCCAGGCACCCGATTAGACATGCATGACATTTTCAAATATGTGATTTGTTTAGCACCTCTCAAAAGGGAGTGTCGAGTGGGTGAAGTGACAAATCGTCAGACACCGACAATTTTCCAAGAAAATGCATATGGGTGACTTCCATTCCATTCAGGCAGTTCTAGGTGGAAGGCATGTATGAGTAAGAATAATTAATTCCTTAACTTGAATCAATAATAGAAAGAACATCATTTGTCATTCACATGAAGTCTTTAGATACAGCTTGTGGTTTATAAAGCAGTTGAGGAGGTAGCAACATCCTGGGGATGGAAGGGGAGGGAAATGGAGAAGGCAGGGGGATTCGAAAACAGTTTTAGAAAATGAACAAAAATAGTCTTGTTTGGCTCTGTGGGAAAAGCTTTGGAAAGTCAAATCAGTAGCGATCATCTTTATACCAGACAAAAAATTATTTTTTTAGTCATTACGAGCTGTGATAGTGGAAACCAAAAGTGCTATATAATTTTCTTAAGAACAAAAAGCATGCGGAGAACACTGGGTGAACACTCAATAAATGCACATCGATGGGGAGAAAAAATAACCTAGGTCACTGTTGCTTTTGTATCTTATTGCCAAATAATGTAGAGTGCTTAATGAAAGTTGTTTGTTGATGACAGAGCTTCTAAAATTCTAAGAAATGTCCATGAGACAGCATGGTGTGGTGGATAGAATCCTAGACTTGGAATCAATAAGACCTGGATTTGAATCCTGTCTCAGACACACCAGCAGTGTGGCCCTGGTCAAGTTATTTAAATTCTCTGGACCAATCTCCTCATCTGTAAAATGTAGTAGTAGTAGTAACATCTCCCTTGCAAACTTATTATGAAGATCACATTTGAAAATATATAGAAAGCATTTTACAAACTCAAGAATGCTTTGTAAATGGGAATTGTTGTTGCTATTATTATTATTTAGATCTAGGGCTGGAAGGGACCTCAGAAATCACTTAAACCAATCCCCTCATTTTATGAATGAAAAAACTGAAACCCACAGAGATTTCAGGGAAGACTTTCCCAACTTAATATATGCAGTAAGAATGAGAGGCAGGATGTCAACACAGGTCTGCTTTCTCTAAAACCAGTGTTCTTTCTACTGAACCATATTGCCTCCTTCCTAGTAAGAATGATCAAAATCTCTTTTAAAATGTACAATAATCCTGAAGTTTCAAAATAGTCTCCACCCTTTTCTGAATTGACAAAAACCATTTAGGGAACATATTTCTTACTCAGTTTCTAACCTGAAATATACAGGGCTAATAAAGTCATAAACTGTATGACCAATCTTAACCAGCCATCTTATAAATCATTTCAGTGGTCACAGAGGCGTCTAGGCTTTTATTTTTTTCATTTTGGGTCCAGACCTGTGATTTCCAATACCCACTATCTGTATGACCTTGAGCAAATTACTTGTTCTCCCTGGATCTCAGTTTCCTCATTTGTAAAATAAGGGGGTTAGACTGGGTGGTTTCTGATGTCTCTTCTAGCTCTTGATCTATGATTGGTTGGTTTTATGATCGATAGAGAAACTCCTCCAATCATTACAAATAAGCAACTTACCTGGATCATTTAGCTATAGAGAATTGCCAAGGCCACTGAAAAGTTAAATGACTTGTCCAGGGTCATATAAGCTGGGTATCAGAGGCAGGTTTTGAATCCAGGTCTTCCTAACTCCAAGGCCAATCCCCTACATTATGCTGCTTCTATGCAACATTCCTGACTTTCAGATGGTTAAAATAACTTCACATGACAACAGACTCATAGCATGATTTTGAAATCTTTTGGACACATTTTGATCATTAAAAATATTTTATAATAATATAAATAATATTTTCACATACCTCTTACTCAAGAGATTATTATTTTACAAAAGCATTGATTGCTGTTTTTAGCTTCTTCCCATCTCCACTTCTCCATTTCTCTTTGTTCCTGGTATATACTTCTTTTGGTACAGGCTGATTTCCTTTCTTTACATCCTCTCACTTGTTATTTTCTTTTCTTTTTTCTTTATCAATCTCAGGCAATTTACTTTTGTTCCTCTCCTAAAACTCAGACAAAGTTCATTGAAAGGAAAAGCTCCCTTCTTTGGTCCATTATGGCTTAATTTCTAGATAAGTTTTGAAATGATAAATTGTGTTTCCCTTGAAATGTGATTCAAACTGTATTAGATATAGACCAATCAGTCTTCTAAATTTGATTCTCTCCTTTTGGTCCCAAAGAAAAAGATATACCTTCTGCACTCATACAGATTTGAGATGTTGAGTAGAGTGATGGAAATTAAGGTGACTGAAGATACACTGCCCTGGGATTTGAGAGGCTGTATCCCTTGTGCCTAGTAGAGTGTCTGCAGGCACTTGGTTGGAAATTACTAAATGATTCATTAGCCAATTCCACAATAACCTTTATGAACTTTAGTTGTTTAACTTCCTTGGACCTTGACTTTCTCATCTCTAAAGTAAGAAGGTTAGAATTAGGTGGTTTCTAAGAGCTCTTCTGACTCCAAATCCCATGATCCTGCATACATTAGCAACTCATTGTGGGACTCTGGGAAATTTATAGAATCAGAGAATCTCAGAGTTGGAAAGGATTCCAGAGACCCTTTATTCCCACCAGTATCTAATAGTGTTCTGAACTCTCCACCCCATCACTGATAAGAAGTCAATTAGCCTCCACTTGGAAAATTCCCGTGATGGAACCCCTACTCTCCTGAGACAGCTCAATCCATCTGCGACAGCAGGAATTGGAGCTCAAGCCAAAAATTTATTAAGTATCTACTATGTCTGATGAGGCTTTACAAATAGCTAAGGAAAGAAAGGGAGAGGAGAAAGGGAAAAGATATATTCAACTGAATGCAGAATTCTAGTGAATAACAAGGAGAACTAAGGTTTTCTTAAAGGAGTGATGTGAAGAAGTAGAAGAAAACAATAGGATGGGAAAGACGAGATCTTTTCAGGAAAATTGGAGATATCAGAGAGTGTTTCGTGAAAATGGGAATGATAAAAGATAAAAATGGCAGAGACTTAATAGAAGTAGAAGATATTAAGAAAAGGTAAAAATAATATAAGGAAGATACAAGATAGATTTTAACATCACTGATAACCCCGTGATGGTGTGGTTGCTGACCTAGAACCACACATCCTGGGGAGTGAAGTCAAGTGGGCCTTAGGAAGCATTGCTAACAATAAAGCTAATGGAGGTGATGGAATTCCAGCTGAACTACTTAACTGAACTACTTAAAATCCCAAAAGATGATGCTGTTAAAATGCTGCATTAAATATGCCAGCGAATTTGGAAGACTCAGTAGTGACCACCAGATCAGAAAAGGTCAGTTTACATCCCAATCCTAAAGAAGGGCAATGCCAAAGAGCGTTCAAACTACCAAACAATTGCAGTCATTTCACACACCAGCAAAGTTATGCTTAAGATTCTGAAAGCTAGGCTTCAGCAATATGTGAATTAAGAATAACAGAAATACAGGCTGGTTTTCAAAGAGGCAGAGCAACTAGAGGCCAAATTGCCAACATTTGCTGGATTATAGAGAAGGCAAGGGAGTCCAGGAAAACATCTACTTTTACTTCACTGACTACACTAAAGCCTTTGACTGCATGGATTACAACAAACTGTGGCAAGTCCTCAAAAACAAGGGAGTACTAGATCATCTCACTTATCTCCTGAGCAACTTGTATGGGAGCCAAGAAACAACAGTTACAACTGAACATGGAACAATTGTTTAGTTCAAGATTGGGAAAGGAATACAATAAGGCCGTATATAGTTGCCTTATTTAACTTATATGCAGAGTATGAAATTCATGTGAAAAGCCAGGCTGGACAAATCAAAAGCTAGAATTAAGGTTGCCGGGAGAAATATCAACAATCTAAGATATGCAGACAATACCACTCTAATAGCAGGAAGTGAGAATGAATTAAGAAGCCTCTTGATGTAGGTGACAGAGGAGAGTATAAAAGCTGGCTTAAGATTTAATATTAAAACAATAACAATACCAACTAAGATCATGTTATCTGGTCACATTATTTCCGGACAAATAGAGGGAGAAGAAATTGAAGCAGTGTCGGATTTTATATTCTTGGACTCAAAGATCACTGCAAAAGGTGACTACAGCTATGAAATTAAAAGATGCTGGCTTCTTGGGAAGAAAGCTATAGCAAATCTGCACAGTATACTAAAAAGGAGAGACATCACCTTGCCAATGAAGGTCCATGTAGTCAAGGCTATAGTTTTCCCAGTAGTAATGTATAACCGTAAGAGTTGGACTATAAGGAAAGCTATAGCAGAATCAATGCTTTCAGTGGTGCTGCAGAAGACTTTTGAGAGTTTCTTGAACAGCAAGGAGATCAAATCAACCGATACTTAAAGAAATTAATGCTGGTTATTTATTGGAAAAGGCAGCTAGGTGTCACAGTGGATAGAAGACCAGGCTTGGAATCAGGAAGACATGAATTCAAATTCAGCCTCAGGCACTTACTAACTTTGTGACCCTGGGCAAGTCGCTTAACCCTGTTTGCCTCAGGTTCCTCATTTGTAAAATGAGCTGGAAAAAGAAATAGCAAACCACTCCAGTATCTTTGCCTAGAAAATTCCAAATAGGGTCACAAAGAGTCAGGTATAACTGAAACAACTAAACAACCACCACCGTAACAAATTCATTGAACGACAAATACTGAAGCTGAAGCTTAAATACTTAAATACAAATAATGAAAAGACAGGATTCATTGGAAAATATTGTGATTCTGGGAAAGATTGAAGGCAAAAGGAGAAGGGGACAATGGAGGATGAGATGCATCGGTAGCATCATGGAAGCAATGAACATGAGTTTGGACAGACTTTGGGAGATGGTGGGGAACAGAAGGGCCTGGCATGCTATGGTACAGGGGTCATGAAATGCTGGGCATGATTGAATGACTCAACAACCACAACAAGAAATGTATGAAGTCCTGTGGTATGTGCTAGAAATGCAAAGACAGAAATAAAACAGTTCCTGCCCTAATGCAATTTATATTATACCAAGGACCTCTGTTTAGTCACCTTTGTGCTGTTGATTATCTGGGGTAAAACAGAACAATTCTTATCTCTCTTACATATACCAGCCTTTCAATTGCCTAAAAACAATTAGCATGTCCTTGGTAAGTCTTCACTAAACTAAATATTGCCAATTCTTTTGACTAATCATGATAAGCAATAATGTCTAATCTCGTTACCATTCTGGTACCTCCTCTATTCAGTTTCTCAGTGATTTCTAAAACGTGGAACCCAAAATGTAATATGTCACAATCTCAGCAGTGTTCATTGGGACTGTCCTCTCCCTTGTTCTGAACATAATGTTTTTATTAAATACTACTTAAAATTACACCAGGCTTTTTGGCTACTGTATTACACTGTTTATTCACATTAAGCATATAGTCCATGAAAAAAATAGCACCAAGACCTTGTTAAGATAAACTATTGTCCTTGATCTCCCATATAATCCAATATGTCCTCATATCTTCCCAACTCCTGTACTTGCAGAGATGATCTTTTTTAGAAAATTCAAGTCTAGAACTTGACATTTATTCTTATTGAATTTCATCTTACTAGGATTTGTCTTTTGTTCTAGCACATTGAGGTACTAATGGTGTCCTGCAGTATGCTAGCTATACCCTTCCACTTTTTGTCAACTTCATGTTTTATACCCATCTTTTATCAAAATTATGGATAAGATTTTTGAACAGGATAAGATTAAGGACAAATCTCTGAAATACTCTATTATAGTACTCTTTCTATGTTGACATTGATTTATTATTGAGTATTCCTTGGGTTTGGACATCCAACCAGTCCTAAATCTATACAACTGTGCTATCATCCAGCTCACTTGTCTTTAATATTGGCCACAAGAGACTGACAAGTGACTTTGCTGAAATCTAGGTATTCAGTGTCAAAGGTATGCCCCAGATTTACCAATTTAGTAACTTTGTTTAAAAGAAAAAAGGAAATGTTAGTAAGATTAGTCTTGTATGACCCACTCTGTATCAACCCACACTGGCTTTCAACCACCACCGTTGCCTTTCCTAAGTATTCACATATCATCTCTTTTTAGTCTGCTTTGGAATTTTGCCATAAATCTAAATCAAGCTTCCTGGCCTATAATTCATTAATTTGAAAACTCCATCATCATCCCTTTTTGGAAAATGAAGACAACATTTATGTATTTCTATTCAAGAAGTACCTACCCTACCTTCTATTTTTCCTCTCTCAGACTTGGTTTCCTTTCCTATAAAATGACTGCAGATGGCCTGGGGAAAGAAGAGGGTGAAATTCTGTGCACTGAATTATTCTATTTTGGGGCAAACCTCTTGAAGGAATTCCATGAGTTTATTTGATGTAATTATTATTGGCTAATTTATCTGGTTATTTATTAAAGGGTAACTCATAAACATCTTTATTCATTTTCTGAGTTTTCCTGTTCAGTTATTTCACAATGAAAGCTATTTGCTTTGGAAATGACTAGTGTGCACACACACGCCAGAGAAAGAGTGATTGGAGAATTAACCTCTGGCCTCTAATAAAATAAGTAGATGACTGATTGCAAAATATGGGACAAAGTTTCTTTATCCAGTCTTGTTTATAAGCTAGTTGAGAAGGATTTGGAGTAATTTTGTCTTTATAAAAATTTTTTAATATATGTATATATGCATAAAATTAACTATGAAGTATAATTGAGTCAGGATGGTTATTCCTCAACTCCCGTATTTTTTCCTTTGGTAAACACTTCACTCTGGTAGAAAAAGATCTAGGCAAATCTAATTAATATCCTTGGACCTGAACTTACAAAATCTACAATGTAATCTTTATTTATTACTAATTACCACCTCCATATAGAGACTAGGGTTTCGAGGTTGGAATTAGAAATAACAATGGAGGAAGGATCATAGGCTATAGATTTGGAGATGAAAGTACCTTAGAGGCCAGCAAATCTAACTCCTTCATCTTTCAGATGAGGAAACTGAGGCAGAGTTTGTGTGACTTGCCTATGGTTAAAAAAAACTGGTAAGTATCTGATGCTATATTTAAACCTATGTCTTCTTCTTTTCTTTTTTTTTTCTAGAAGGTAATCAGAGTTAAGTGATTTGCCCAGGGTCACACAGCTAGTTAAGTGTCAAGTGTCTCAGTCCAGATTTGAACTCAAGTCCTCCTAAATCCAGGGCCAGTGCTGCCTAGCTGCCCCAGAACCCATGTCTTCTTGACTCCAAGTCTAGTACCCTACCCACTACACCACACCATAGGTGAAAATCTCTCCTATGTCACTTGCTAGCCACGTAGTCATTTAACCTCTTTATGTTACTAATGATTCTCTAGGACTTAAGTCATAGACTAATTTCTATTTATGTTGGTGGAGGGAGAATCCATGACAGGAGTTCCCTTTGCTGATGAAAGCACAGATCCTTCATGTACTTCTTTGCACATTTATGTATTACCTCCTTATGGAAGTTATAGCCTCTGCACAGAGTTATGTATATTTCCAATTAACTACTAGACATCCCTAGCTGGGATGTCCAATTGTCAAACTCAGCATGTCCAAAACTGAATTCATCTTGCCCCAAAGACCTATTCCTCTCCTTAACTTCCCTTTTACTTTTTAGCATGCCACCAGAAGGTCTTACTGACCAGGGCTCTTAAGCTTTGAGTCACCTTTGACTGTTCTCTCTACCTCACTAGTCACTTCAAATCAGTTAACAAATCCAGTTATAGACTCCTAAACTCATGGAACACTTTAGCTAGAAGGGACCCTTTGTTGTTGCTGTTGTTGAATCATTTCCAGTTGTGTCTGACTCTCTGTGACCCCATTTGGAGTCTTCTTGGCAAAGATACTGGAGTGACTTGCTCTTTCCTTTTCCAGCACATTTCACAGATGAGGAACTGAGGCCAATAGGGTTAAGTGACTTGCCTAGGTTCACATAGCCAACAAGTGTGTGAGGTTGGATTTGAACTCACAAAGATATCTTCCTAACACCAGGCCTGAAATCAGGTGCTCCTGGCATTTTATCCACCTAGCAGCCCCTAGACAGAACCCTAGAGATCATCTAATCTAACGTCCCAATAAGATCACACAGCAGGGAAATGGTAGAGTTAGGACTCCAATTTGGGCCTTCCTAATTGCCTACAGTACAGGCCTTTTGTATCTCCTCAACAACATAATTCATATCTGTCTTCCTTCTATTCCCCTCCTGTAATTACCCTACCTTTTCATTTCACTTAGACCATTATAATAGCCTCTTAACAACACTTTCTGCCTCTAATCCATTACTCCTCCAATCCATCCTTCATATAGCTACCCAAATAATTGTCCTAATTCACAATTTTGTTCATATTATTCTCCTACTCAAAAACCTTTAGGGGCACCCCATTGCACGGATAAAGAATACGCTCTTGACTCTGCTATTCAAGTTTCTATGTTCTAGCTCCAACATATTTTTTTTCCAGTTTTAGCTTCAATTTATCCCCTTCATTTTCTAGTCAAACTCCTTAGCATATTCTTGTCCTTTCTCCTCCTGTCTCTGTATCTTTGTTAATATCACCCCCACCCCTGACCCCTTGCCTACTCATTCATTAATTAGACATTAATTGTCTCTTCTGTATAAGGCGTTATGCTAGTAAGTGAAGAAGTAATGATAAAAAATGATGCAGTCTGTTCTCAAGAGGCTTACATTCTACAGACTGATACGATTTGTATACAGATAAGCATGACACTAAGGTCAAAAAGGGTAATCTGGACAAAGCGGACTAGGAAAGTTTGAATGAGAAACAATATCAGCTTTAGGCCTCCCTTCAGGACTTATGTCATGTACTACCACTTTAATGAGGCACACTCTTTAATATCTTCCTATTCTCCCATATGGGAATCATAGTGTTTTGCCTGGACTATTCCTTTTCAAATACTGTATTATATTCTCTCTTGTATTCAGATACTCAAATGCATTTGGGATGTCACAGATTTAGATGGCTCCTCCAATGATGCAGATCTAGATACATGGATGACTTCCCATTCTGTAAGACTCTTGTCCATGTTCTCCCAGAAGGTTTCCCCAGGGGATCCACTCAATGTATTGGGATCCTTCCTTATTTTCTCTCAATATTGGGGGAAAAATCCAGTCTGTTATGGAATCATCCTAACAGCCTTTCTAGGATGGTAGTACTGCTAGGGCTTGTACTCCACAGCTATGGTCTTTGAGAACTCAGGGTCACCTTCACCTAATGATGAGGTATTGGACTAGGGTTTTGAGGAGGTCTTATTATAGCATAGCTACTTGCTTATACATCTTTCCCTTCTATTATGTTAAAAGCTCTTTGAGAAGAGGGCTCAAATCCTGTTTACTTTTATATTTCTAGAATAGTGCTTTACACATAGTAAGAGCTTAATAAATGTTTGTTGACTTGAATCATTGTTGAACAAAAGTATTTGTTTTGTTACTCAGGAAAATGGCTTGTTTGCTGTGAAAAACATTCTGGCCTATTTTAATAAAAGTTGTAGGAATATAATTTTGTTTTTTTTCAGTCAGCTGGAATAAGTCTCCTGAAGATGAATCATTCACTTCATGTTGTTCTGATGTGCAGTTTGTTTTTTACAGAGTAGAGAGAAAGCACTTTGAGTAGGTTATTGGAAGATGAAGGCAATCAGTATTTTTAAATTTCACTCCTTGGGTGCTATTCAATTTCAGTGTTTTCATCTTCAATGTTTTTAATTCTATAGTTTAAAAACAAAAATCCTAAGTATTTGAAGATTATTGTAGCAGAAACATTATCTTTTGACTCAGGACAGAGTGTTCCCTCCCTTTTCTGGTTTTTTTTAATATTTGACCAGGAAACTATGGTCATAACCATATCTTTTATTTAGAGGTATCTGCTCTTCCATTTTTAAAACTCACTAGGACAACCAAAGCTTATTTAGTCATTATTCATTTATTCACCGATGCTTTCATCAATTCCAATTCATCAATTAGTCAATATTTATGCAAATAATTGTGCTATGTGCCAAGGAAGAAGCAAAGGACACCAGCCAGGGAATAAAGTGAGATACAGAGGACCTGCTGATCCATGATGGTAGTTTTCCTTTTTCCAATTTCCTAGAGAAGAGAAATCACAGGGACAGAAAAAATCCTTTAAAAATATTTTAAAGAATTTTACTCCTTTGCTATTTTTATACAGGATCATAATTTTTGAAAACTCCTTAGGGGTCATGCAGTCCAACCCCTTCATTTTTGAGATGAAGAACCTAAAGAAAAAGGGAAGTGACAAGCCCAAGGTCACTCAGAAAATAAGGAAGCACAACACACAATTAAAACCAAGTCCCCTCTATCCAAAGCCAGGGATCTTTCCTTTATATTATGCTGTCTCTCCCTAGTCTCGTATGAGATATACTTCCTCCATATATTTTGTGGGAGTTTTCTTCCTTGTTTCTCTTTTATCAATTAAAAAACAGTGAAATATATTAATATTATAAGAAAATAAGCTCAATTCTACTTCCAGAAATCCTTTTTCTCAAAACAAGTTCCTGTGCATGTTTAATTAACATATTGTTCGTACAGTAAAAAATATTGCAAATATATTTTGGGGAAAAATTCATACTAGCAATTGAGAAAATAATGCAAAAAACTTTTCTTCTTTTAAACAAATGAATCTCATTTTGCTTTATCTTTTGATGCTTCAGGAAGGGAAATGATGAAGACTTTCTTTTCTATTCCTATGATTTTTTTTTCATCAGTGGGAGAACAATTGCTATTCTGTTTTCCTCTCTTTACAGGTTCTTTACAGATTAAAAGAAAAAATTCAGCTTTCTCTGAGACAAGACAAGGAGAAAAACCAAGAGATCCACCTATCCCCCATCCCATTACAAGCTACCCAATCTGACGCCAAAACGGTCAACAGCATGGTCCAACCTGAGCACACCCCTAAAGTGGTGAACGTCATAGTGGATCCCCAAGGCCGATGCACTCCTGAAATCAAGCCTGCTATTTCTGCCAGTCCATCACCTTTCAAAATGAAGCCTGTAGGACTTCAGGAGAGGTAAGGAAATGTTTCTGAACCTACTTTCAAGCTAAGTCATGACCTGACTCTCTCAGATGCTAATGAATTGGACCTGATTGATTGATTGATATAACCTGTCAGTTTCACCTGGGAATGTTTATATCGGTAGCAAGACATTCAGAAACAATAGTTCTTGTCATCAGAGAGGGAGGTCTTATAGACTGGGCTCATTGAGCTGCTTAATCACATTTGATTCTGCTGAATTATCAAAACAGTAAACATCATGGGTACTGATCTCTTATAAGATCAAGAGAAAATTAGGTCTTTTGGACATCACACTTAAGGTAGGAATTAGAATGTCACCATGTTCCACTTTTGTCTCCTTTGCAGTGTGAATGAACAACATGGTCTCTGAGAATATTTATATTCTTTTTCTTATTGGCTCATCTGTCTTCACAAATTATTTGTAAAGATGTATCATGATTTGAAACTTCATAGTGAATTCCAATGATCAAATTATCCAGTTTTGCCAATGAAGTAGGTTGCAATCTGTATCTCAGTAGGTTGCAATCTGTATCTCAGTAGGTTTCAAGAGTTGTGGCTCCAGTCCATTTACCACCACCAAAATTTGCACCTGGTGGTCAGTCTTGTGGTGATGGATGTCTTGGAGTTTTGCTGGTGGTGTGGGCCACATACTGGGACATGTGAGTTAACTAGCCCTCTGTCCTATTCCCACAACACTAAATGGGACTGTTGCAAGAATGTTGTGGTGCAGACCTAGGATCATCAAGGTTAATATTGCCCCAAGCTGGACTGATCTGGGTCCTAGTGGTGGATCATTTGAGTAAGAGGAGTATGAAAGTGGTTTTTGAGATTTTGTTGAGGAGCTCCTGAGACCCCTTGCTGACGACTGTTTTGTTTTGTTTTTTACCTTTGTGCTGGCAGGTTTTATTGCTTTTAATTCTCTGAACTACTTTTAAATCACCTTGTGAATTGCTTCTACCTAAGAGTACTGGAAAGATTTTAGTAAAAATGAGTCTTTGTTTAAATCCTCTGGCTCAGAGTGCCCCATCGTACCAGATACAGGGTAATGACTATCACACCTTGCCTGAGCTTGGCATTATAGTCCAATCATCGGGCCTGTCCTCAAAACCTTTCTACCTTGGTAGGACTTGACTGACACAGCCTTTGACATTGTAGCATAAAATCCTTCCCTTTACACAAAGGAGTTGTTGTAGGATTCCAATAAATAGAATGATGTTTAACTCATCATTAAATTTAGGGGAAAATCATTTTACATAGAAGTACATCTTGTATAAAGCCAGGTAAGTGGGGGTTACTGAGAGCTCCCCAAAGCAGAATTTCCTGTTGAAGGAACTGGGGACATTTAGAACAGGGAAGAGAAGGCTTAGTAATCAGAGGAATAGAGCATTAGGGTATGATTGCCTGCCTCAAATATATGAATAGCTATCATAATGAAGAGCAAGAAGACATTCTCTACGGCGCAGATCTATAACTAATGATCTAAGGTAGAAAGAAGCAGATTCCAGTGCAAGACAAGGATGAATTCATCAAAGGGTATATAAAGAAAGAACTCTCTTTCCTTTACACTGTATATGTAACTTATATTGCAGAGTATCTTTCCTTTACACTGTATATGTAACTTATATTGCAGAGTTATCTACAGGTTGTCCCCCACCCATAAAAATGTGGGCTTCCTGAGAGCAGGGACTGTCTTTTACACTTCTTTGTATTCCCAGCACCTGGCACTGCACCTGGCATCTAGTAAGTACTTAATGAATGCTTATTGACTAACTGAGCTGCCAAACAATTGGAACTATTAAAAAATTATATAAGCTGCTGAAGGAGATAGTGAGCTTCCTGTCATTGGAAGGGTTCAGAAAAAGGCTACAGTGCCATTTACTGGAGATGCCACAGCAGGAATCCCCACTTCAGGGATTGCACAAGGTGACCACTGAGGTCTCTTTCAACTCAATGACAATATAATTTTTCTAGCTTAGTTTTCCCAGATCTCCATTTTCCCAGTTTTGTTCTCTTTGCCTTGGGTTTTGAGATCAAGTACATAATTCATAGAGCAGATGTTCAATACAGAAACTAAGGCTCATTTGTATCTCCTCCAATCCCCAGTGCATAAATAGCACTTATTCAAACACTTTGTCAAATTATATGATATGCAAGCACATACCCAGAAAATGTGGTTTAGGACCTTGAGAAAGACAGAAGATAAATTTCATCATCCAGAATCTTGTTTTGGTCTACAAATATTACCATTAAGCAGTAAGTGCTTTGTAAAAGTAAAAGGAATAATTAGCCTCCTGTCATAATAACAGAGGTAGCCTGTGGCTCAGTGGATGGAGGACTGGGTCTGGGGTCAGGAAGATCTGAATTCAAATCCAGCCTCAGATACTTACTAGCTGTGTGACCCTGGGTAAGTCACTTGCCTAACAGTGATTGCCTAACAAAATGGATCTACTGGAGATGGAAATGGCAAATCACTCCAGTATCTTTGCCAAGAAAACCCCAAATGGGGTCAGGAAGGGTCGAGTATGACTGAAACGACTGAGCAACAACATCATAACAATAGCTAGCATTTTCATAGCACTTGAAAGTTCACCAAGCACTTTACAAATACCATCTCATTTTATCTTTGCAATAACTCTGGGAGGTGGGTGCTTTTATTATCTCCATTTTACAGATGGAGAAAATGAGACAGAGGTTAAGTGACTTGCCCAGGGTCACACAGCTACTATTAAATTCTTATTGATTAATTTACTCTTTTATTTAGACCTACTCTGCCATTCTTTCACTTAAATGCTTTAAACTTCTCTTTACTCATCTTCCTGATAGTGAAGATAGAACTTTGTCACCATTATTGAGAGTTGAGATCTGGGTTCTAGTCTATGCTATGCCTCTTATTTAGCTATATGATCTTTGGAAGCCTCTTGGCCTCTATGAATCTCAGTTTTCTATTCTGTAAAATGAAAGTGTCATACCAAATGATCTCTAAGGTCCATTTTAGTCCTTCGATACCCTAACTACCATATTTATTACTATACTTTTTGTTTGCCTAAAAAAGGAGGCATAAGGAAAGAAGACAATGTGTTATAAGGCATTGAGTGCTGGACTTGGACCTGGGTGTGAATCCTGCCTCAGATATTTCTCTCTCTCTCTCTCTCTCTCTCTCTCTCTCTCTCTCTCTCTCTCTCTCTCTCTCTCTCTCTCTCTTTCTCTCTCTCTCTCCATCTATCTATTTATCTATCTATCCATCCATCCATCCATTCATCCATCCATCCATCCATCTATCTATCTATCTATCTATCTATCTATCTATCTATCTATCTATCTATCCATTCATTCATTTATATTTATTAATATATGACAGTAGGCAAGCTATTTAACTTCTCAGGGTCTCAGTTTACTCATCCATATAATGTGGATAATTATGGCACCTACTTTGTTTTAAGGATCAAATCATCTAATGTACATAATGTGTTTTATAGACCTTAAAGCACTATATAAATATCATCTTAAGAAGGGAGTATAGACCTGTGATTTCATTGATATTGGGAAGTCCCTGTGTAACTCACTCAAGCAATTTAGATCAGCAATTCCCTGTCACCATCTTATAGAGTTGTCTGGGGGGTGGTTGCACAACTAATGTGTGTCAGAGAGAGAAGTGGAACTCAGGTCTTCTTGATTACCAAAATGGCTCTCACTATTATGCCATACAGCCTCTTATGATCATTATTTTTACTCTTATTGTTATTTGAATTTATTTTATTTGTAAATTTCAAATATCACAGTGTTGAAGATCCATTTCAGGGGTAAGGAACCTGCAGCCTCAACACCACATGTGGCCTTCTAGGTCCTCAAGTATGGCCCTTTGACCAAACCCAAACTTCAAAGGCCTGCTCTTGAGGACCTAGAGGGCCACATGTGGCCTTGAGGCTGCAGGTTCCTCATCCCTGATCTATTTCATAATTAAAATTAATGTTTGTGTCTGGAGACAGTAAGGTTGATGTCTTATTTCATCTATGTATTCCATTGCAGCAAAAGGCATAGTGCCTTATGTCAAATGAAGACTGAATCAATGAATGAATGAATGAATGAATGCCATTATGAGTGAAACTTGAGTTTGTTCCCAATGAATGAAGAAGATAAATGTGAAGAAATTCCTTACTAGATCAATTCTCCCTTACTATTCAACTCTCATTACCATGTCCCCTGCCATAAACAGAAACATAGTGGCCTTGAGATAGAATGGTTAATGGTAGCAAGTGTGGTATGGAACATGAGGATCTCCAAGGAGCCAGAAAACTTCCCTAAGAGTATTAAGCCACATTTGCTACTTGTATAATCTTGCAATATCAAGTTTTACAGTTCAACTTCTCTTGGTACTGTAGTGAAGTAACTATGCTCTGTTCATGGCATAAAATTTGTTTCCCTTAAACTTCCTACAAAATTACAATGGTGGCATCAGAAGTCAATTCTCCCAGGAAATTACGGTGGTGTTATATAAATCTCTCCTATTTGATTAAGAAAACTTAGTATATTCCTAAGAGGCAAGACAGGCAGTTATAAAGAAAATTCATCGATAAAATACCTATGTCTAATTGGGAAAGAAAGGGCCACTCCACTCCATAAAGCAAAAAGAAAGGAGTAAATGGATTAACATTTGAAGTGAATAATTTGCTTTCAGGGTCTCAAAACAAAAATCCAGCAAAACCAGGCAGGGAAAGATTCCCTCTCCCTTACACAATCTAGTTAATTTGCCAGTTATCAAATTCTTCTCTTTCTTCCTCCTAGATCTTTCTCCTATCCATTCTCTACCTTCCATCCTTATTATCCCCCACCCACGTCACCACTACTTATAAAAATGGAAAGTACTTACTAGCACCTTTCTGTTTAGGTGTAGCTATTAAGGGAGCAGGAGAGTCCTTAATAAAGGGCTATGTCTGCATTAATTTCTTGTTTTTCAAAATTTTTCTCTTAAAAAACAAAGGCCAATCAAGGATATTAAGGGAAATTTTCTGGCAGACACTATAGGGGTTATTATAATAAAAGCCAATGGTTTCCTCTTTTGTTGAATATCAAATAGAAAGTCCTTTGTTTGGCACTTAAAATCTTCACAACCTGGCCCTTTTCTACCTTTGTAGTCTTCTCATTCTTGACTTCCCTCCAATTACTCTATGATAGAGCCCTACTCGTCAAAGAAAAGCCAGTATGGAATGAAATTCCATCTACTGTGCCTTTACATTGACCCCTTGTCGCTAGAATGCTCTGCATTCAATGAATTCTCCATCTCCAAGAATCCTGGCTTCCTTGAACACTCAGCTCAAATGCTAAGTTACGCAGGAGGCCTTTCTTAGCACTTCCAACTATCGGATCCTCCCCCCCCCCAAGATTCCTTTCAGTCTGCTGTGTATGTACCTATCCCTGTGTTGTCTCCACTATTATAATGTAAGTTCCGTAACAACAGGGACTGTTTTTTTACCAATCTTCGTATCCTCTGCACTTAGCATAGTGACTGGCATATGTCGTTCTTCAGTCATTTCAATTGTGTCCAACTCTTTGTGACCCCCATTTGGGGTTTTCTTGACAAAGATACTGGAGTGGTTTGCCATTTCCTTCTCCAACTCACTTTACAGTTGAGGAAATGGAGGCAAAAGGGGTAAATGAATTTCCCAGGGTCACACAGCTAGTTAGTGTCTGACTCTGGATTTGAACTCAGGTCTTCCTGACTTTTGGGCCAGAGCTCTATCCACTGTGCCATCTAGCTGCCCTGCCTGACATATCATAGATGCTTAATAAACTTGTGTTAATTAACTGCATTGATTTTTGGCTGTTTTGCAAGATCTATAAAGAGCAAGGATAAACAACTGGGACAAGTTTCCTGATAGTAGCAGCTAGACCCCTACGTGTTCTTGTGGGTTGTTGACTCCAAAAGTAGGATCATAGGTGTAGAGCTGGATGGGACCTTTGAAGTCGTGTAGCTCAATTCATTATTTTACAGGTTAAAAAAAAAATGAGAGCCAGGGAGATTAAGTGATTTCCCCTATGTCACCCAAAATATTAAACAGAAGAGACAGGATTTGAACCCAGGGCTAGAACTCCACATTAAGTATTGTTTCTACTATACCACACTGCCTCCAGGTAACAAATAGCCTCTGATTTTCCTTCTCTGGGTTGTACTATAGCATGCTTTCTTTTCATTTTCCAGTTATGGTGGAAAGCTGTGATACACATTGAAAGTATGTAGACTCCAGGTATTTAAAAATAAAACAACCAGACTGACTTCCAAGACTTTCTAGGGAAAGAGTCTGGAATAAAAGAAAGATTAAAACAAAAGTCCTTGCCAAGACAATGTCATATAGACTGGCATACAAGTTCAAAGTCCCTATTTACCATGGCGTGCTCCCAGAATGCTAGAAAACAGATATCGGTTCCCTGCTCCCCCTAATGGAGAGTCTTAGCACTGGTCTGTTGTTTTCTAATTAATAACATGCAGGTTCTCCATGATTCACATAAAGTCCTCAACTCTTCAGCTGGGTGAATAGATAATGGAATCAAAAGGTGTGAAATGCATACAAATGAATGAAGGTGGGGAAAAACAGTTCCTTATTTCAGAAGAGAAACAAATGATTTTCATGAAAATCTGGACTGCTGAGACAGAAGGGTAGATTTGGAGTGAATGAATGAAAAAAAGCATTTATTAGGTGCTTGCTGTGTTCCAAGTATTGTACTAAGTGCTAGGATTCCAAGTACAAAGTAGGATAGTTCCTGCTGTCAAAAATATCATCATCATCATCATTATAATAAAAGTATAGCTAGCCTTTAGATAGTTCTTTATGAGTTTGCAAAGTGCTTTATATATGTTACCTCATTTGGTCCTCACAACAGCCTTGTGAGATAGCTGCTATTATTATCCCCATTTTGCAGATGAGAAATTTGAGGTTGAGAGAGGTTATAACATAGTTATGAAGTCTGAAGTGGGATACAAACTCAGTAGGAGCAGCTAGGCAATGCAGTGGATAGAACACTGGCCTTGGAGTCAGGAGGACCTGAGTTCAAATCATCCTAAGACACTGTCTAATTGCGTGACCTCAGGTAAGTACACTAAACCCTGTTTGCCTCAGTTTCCTAGTCTGTAAAATGAGTTGGAGAAGGAAATGGTAAACCTCTTCAGTATCTGGTCCAAGAAAATCCCAAATGTCATGGAGAATTAGACTTGACTGAAACAACTTAACAAGGACAACAACAAAAGATGAATTCAGATCTTCCTGACTCCAGCTCCATCATTCAATCAGGCTTCAACTGATTTCAAGTGGATTCAATCACTTAGCTGCCACATGAAAGAGAGCAGTGAACAGGAATGGGTGTTAAGTCACGAGGATGATAAGTGGAACAATAAGACCAGAAGCAAAGATATGCTGTTTGAAAACAGTTCCCTGAGCTAGAGGTAGAAAGGGGATGAGGACAGTTAAGCATGTACCAGAGGCAGGGTAGTGACATGGCCCCAAGACAGGAGTTTTGGCTCCCTGGAGGTCAGGTCTGGAGAGTGAAGCAGCAGTGGCAGAGTGAATGATGGCTGGGGTAAAGAAGCCTGTTCTTGGAATCATGGAATGGACCTGAGGTATGCTGGAGTCAGGTTGTACTGGAAAGCCAATCATTAAATTTCAGTATGAACATTTACGTCTTAGAAACTGGCAAAGCTTGATTTATTGTTTTCTTTATTTTAAGATAAGAAAGTGATGGAGAAAATGTTGGTATTAAAAATTAAACTTAAAAGTGTATCCTGCATGCATCTAACCCCTCCCAACCCTACCAAACCCCTCTTCCCCCCCAGGGAGCTGGTTGTTAAATATTGACCAGCACAACCCAGAATGGACCTTAGGAGACATCTAATTTCTTCATTCTACACTTGAGAAAAGCAAGGCCCAGAGACATCCTTTGATTAGCTCAAGCTCACTCATATCAAAAAATGCATGTCCCTTCACTTTGGGGCCATCACCTCTCTGTCAGAGGGTGGGTAACATACTTTATCACTGGTCCTTTGGAGACGTGGTTGGCCATTGAATCAGTCAGAATTCTTAAGTCTTTCAAAGTTGTTTTTCTTTGCAGGATTGTTGTCATTATATGAATTATTTCCCCCACTTCTGCTTATTTACTTACTACAGCTTCTCACTGGGTTTCTTGATCACTATTGAGTCTAGCGTTATTTTTAGATTTTTTTCTGGAATGGATATGTGGGAACTGGGCTGCTTCTGTTCAAGCAGCCATCTGGGCCAGAAGCCTAGAGTTACATTTTTGAACATAAAAAGTGAGTGGATTTTTTTTACTTGATCATGATTATTTTTTACAAGAGCATTAAAAAAGACTTCTACTAAAAAAGAGAAATTGTAAACTACAAGAAAAAAGCTATCTGTCAACTGGGCTTGGATCATACTGGACAATTTCCATTCTAGATCACTTCTTTGTAAAAGCCAGCTAGTTATTACAAGTCTATGCTTCACAGATCTTGGCAGTAAGGAGGAGGTTGGGAGAGTAGATGGTAGGGGGTAGAGCAGAAAGAGGAAGAGGATGCTGGAATGGAGATTCCAAGAAGAAAAAAGACTTTGCTGCTTTATTTTGTCCTTATCATTTTCATTACTGTTCTATCTTTTCATAAAATATTTAAAGGGAGGGAGATGGGGAAGAGAAAATACAACCAACCATCTCACAAACAGCAAACATCATTTTGATTTTCCTGAAGCTGTGTTTATATTGTATCTCAAATTACCTGATAGTAGCAATATTTTTTTTCTTTTAAGTTTCAATAGGTACCATTGGAAAGGGTTCTGAAGAGTTAGGACAACAAATCTAGAAAGGGGTCACTTTTTCTTACAAGGCTAAAAATCCACTAAGAAAGGAGAGAAAAAAGTCTGCAAGCAGGGTTAAAAAAATCTGTTGAACAATAAATGGCAAGCCCATGGGATGAAATGTGGTAGTGTTAAGTGAAAACAAAACAAAACTAAAAAAAAAAAAATAAGAAAGAATGCAACCCAATGGAAAGAAAACGGAAGCCGATGATGAAATAAAACAAAACAAAAACAAAGTTAAATAGCAGTTAAAAAAAGAAATAGGTAAAATAATAGATCAATGTTTAGAATGCTGGCTAGCACAGATTTAATTTCCACCAAAGCAGATCCTGCAGTGACTGTAATTTTGATGACTGAAGGCCAAGAGACTAACACTGGAAATAGTAGTGAAGACTACAGCATTGCCTTTTTTTTTTTTGGTCCTCATCTGACGCCCTCTCCAAGAACTGGATTCTCTAGTACGCACAGTATGCTACTGCATCTGCCATCAGCAGCCTACACATTCTATCAGCTGCTCCCTTGGAGATCTGGAAGCGACCTTGGACAAGTTCTTAATTTTGAAAGAGCAGTGAGTTTAGACCCAAAGTCTCTGGGTGTAGATTTCAGTTGTCAGTTACACAGATAACTGTGTGACCTTAGGCAAATCACTTAACATCCCTGGCCCAGTTTCCTCAGTTGTCAAATGAGAAGATCTCTAGGCTCCCTTACAGGTTTTATCAATCTGATTCAAATACCCTACTTCCCTCAGCATCTTTCCCAACCTCCATCCCTTTTAAATTCCAATGAACAAGTCTATTTTCTTCCAGTTTTATGAAAAGAAGATGCCAAATTTTATAGTTAATGGTGGGAACATGCTGACCATTTTAAAAAATTATGGTGATTTTGGATCATAAATCTATTTCTAGAGAGCATTGTATTCTTCTACTAAGGAGAAAATTTGACTGTTTTCTCTGAGTGGATAAAGCTATAGACTTGGAGTCAGGGTGACTTGAGTTTGAATCCTGCCTTAGATACTTATTAGCTATGTGACTTTGGGCAAACCACTAAACCATTCTCAACCTCAGTTTCCTCATTTGCAAAATAGTAACAATAATAGAACCCACCTTAGAGGTTGCAAGGATCAAATAGGATAAGATACATAAAGAGCTTTCTAGATTTTATTTTTTAGGCAATTGGGGTTAAGTGACTTGCCCAGGGTCACACAGCCAGTAAGTAAGTGTCAAGTATTTGGTCTGAGGCCAAATTTGAACTCAGATCCTCCTGACTTCAGGGCTGGTGCTCTATACACTGCACCACCTAGCTGCCCCAAGAGCTTTCTAGATTTAAAACACCTTTAATAGTTATGTTAGCTATTACGCATTGTATAAATTTCATTTTTTACTCAGAATAATGGGAGATTTAAGTGTTCTGATGTATCTGTAGCTGGAAGTACTGGCAATTCATTCTATAATCTACATATTCACATCTAGTGACCATTTATTAAATGTCTGCTACATGTGAGAGAAACACTCTAACTTAGTGAATAGAGAAGGAAAGGCAGGATAACCTGAATTCTCATCCCAATTCTGACAAACATTGGCTGTGTGATACTACTCTAAGTCAACTGCCCCCAGGCAATTCTTTAAGCCTAAAATTTGCAGACTTTTCAAATTGCCCCCTTGAATTGGTAGAGGAAGTTTTCACACCTGGAATTCCCTACACTGGACCCTCTTCCCCATTCTACCTCCCCCAAAAACACAAGGCATGAAGGGGGAAGAGATGTGAAAATGCTAGATATAAACTGGTTATTTTTAAATGAAATTTCACATATATTCTGGGGAAGTATATGATCATATCATAAATTTTAATTCACCCATTGAAAGAATTGAGTGAAACTGTGAAACCCTGGAAAGATTTTATCCAGGCCAAGTGTGGAGTCCAATTCCCAAAGCACCCTTGGCTGCCTGCCTCCAGTGATAGTCTGAGTCAGCATTTTGTATGCTTGTACCAAGAGCCTTCATCCTGTGGGCTGAGCTATTTCATTTGGATTGATGGGATGCAGAGATGGTCTCTAGGATTTCAAGGTACGCAGTGTGCCTATTTCATTGAAAGCCTCCTAATTACCGAAAAGGAAGATTGGTGCCACCATCAGCAGAGGTCCCCACAAAATGATACAGCACATCTGTCGCAGTGCTAGTTAAATTCAGCCTAAAGAAAAATGAACCAACCACGGTAGGTGACTTTAAAAAAAAAAAAAAAGATTGGTTTTGACCTATATTAAGTCATTTTGAAATTGGGGACTTGCATCCCTTGTAAATATTTTACAAGCGTCTCCTAATATATTGTACAAATTTTAAAAGTACGATTTCTAAAAGAAATAATTTGTAATCCTCTGGGCTCAATTTAAATGTAGATGGAAACTTAACACCATCTGAATGCTCTATCTGAAGCAAGCCTACTAATGCGTCCCTTGCCTGGTAAAGCTCATCCTGAATCATGTAGGAACAGTGCCATCTGGTGGATACACAGGGCTAGAACGGGGCAGGAGCTACTAGGTTATTTTCTAGTGGGAAATGAATTCTGCTGGCTTCTTATGAAAATCCATAATCTTTGTGTTCTCTGAGCAGGGCATATCTCCTGGCATATCTTGCAGGCAGATAGTTTTATTAGTGATAAAAGCACTGCAGGTTATGTGATACAAATCATCTAGCATTAAAGGGTTTTCTAGCAAATGCTTAATGTGTAGTCAGTATCTTTCCTTGGTCAATTCACTCTTGTTTCCATAAATTCATAAATATTTAAGGATAACTTAATTACTTAAGGAATTAATAACTTAATTCACATGCAAAAATAATTATTATCGAATTTTTAATGTGTCTGCTTCTATTATTGGAACTTTTCTTTCTCTCTCTTTTTTTTAAATCTAGTTTGAAAATAAGAGCTACATGAATCTAGGCCAGAATCCTTCTTCTCTTCACCTTGTCTCCATCCCCTACCAGCTATAGTTCCTCTATTCTATCTTCTTTACTCCCTTTTGCTCTTGACTTCAATTTTTCCATTAATTTACAGTCATTACAGAAAGAAAGTAACAGACCTTCCCAAGGGTCCAAGCATTATGAGAATCATTTCTTCCTTCATCTTTCTTGTATCCCTTGGAAAGAAAGGTTACTTTATATAAATCATGTGGTACCATGGAAAGAACACTCATAATAAAGTAAGACGGAAGACCTGGGCTCAAATCCCATCTGTGACTCTTACTACCTTAATTGTATATCCTTAAATGAACTGGGCTCACTGCAGATCTGTAAAACAAAAGGCCACAGCATTTCTCTTCCCTGCATGCCTTTCAGGGGAAACCATGGTATAAAAATACCCCATTATTCTTGATTGATATGGTATTCTGAATGAGCAGAGTTATGATTGTATTTTTTTTCATTCTCATTTGCTCTTAAAGAGTTGTCTTCAAATTCCTATTTTGAGAGGTATTAATCCCCCACTGGGTCTTTTGTCTACATCTATGCATTTTTATTTTTTTTTGCTCAAGTCATGAAAAAGAAGGAAAAATCATTAAAAGGTAATTTATTGATGATTGCTAACAAGTGTGTGGTAGCATTTAAATATGATAAATTTTAAACAAACTTTTGAAACTCTCAGGGATGTCTCTCTACTCTTAGTTCAGATTGGATGTTGGGATAAAAGGAGGTACTCACAAGATGCTGAACAGTTAATAAAAGGAAGATTACTTTAACACAGCGAAATTATATAACGAGGACACAAGGCACTTCGCTCCTCTGGACTCAGCTCCCGTCATCTCCATGTGGAAATTCATTTGATCAGCAGAGCAGGATATAGTGAAGGACATGGTAATTCATGTGGTCTTTAGAAATCCACCAAGTCCAAGGGGCTGCAATTCAACAGGGCCAGGGTTACATATGTCCTAGAGTGCCCATGAAGCTAAGTCAGGTGAGCTAAGGCCAATCCTGTAGGCCAATTAGGTTGGGGAAAGGGATAACTTTGTCTTCTTTTAGGTAAAGCCTTCCCATGTTGTATTTAGGATAAAAGAAACTGTATCAGGAAAATGTTGATCCTATCATATATTATAGAAGCAAAATGGAAATTTACCTGAAACCTAGGCAGCTTGGTTCCTTTATTTCAGGGGTTCCTAACTATGAATTTACTCTTTTAGCTTAATCAATTTCGGGGGGGGGCGGTGTGTGGCAAGGGAGTTAAGGGTTACACAGCTGATAAGTATCAAGTCTCTGAGGCCAGATTTGAACTCAGGTCTTCCTGAATCCAGAGCCAATATTCCATCCACTTTGCCATCTAGCTGCCCAGAATTTACTCTTTTAAAATAAAGAAATAGATAATTGTATTTCAATAGAATTGTTTTCCTTGATAATCCTATGTATTTTGTTTTATGTGTATATAAGTATTATTCTGAGGAGTCTGAAGATTTTATCAGATTGCCAAAAAAGATCCATGGTGCAAAAAAGGTTATGAATCCTTGAGCATAAATCATTTGATAATGGCTCTCGAGGACCCACTTGGTGACAGGGTGGATAGAACAAAGGACTTTGAGTTAAGAATACTTGAGTTCAAATCCTGGTACAAACATATGTCAGCTATGTAATCCTGGGCAAATAACCTAACCTCTCTGTGCCTCAGTTTCCTCATATGTAATATAGAGATAGTAATAGTATTTAGCTCATAGGGTTATTATTGTTGATCAAATGATTTAACATAAGTAAAATACTTCGTTGACTTCAAAGTATCGTATAAACGTTACCATCATCATCATCATCATCATCCTCATCCTCCTCCTCCTCATCATCATCATCTCTCTGACACTCCTCATGTGACCTTGGGCAAGTCATTAAGACTGCCCCTCCTTCACGTATAATGTAGAATATTTTCTTTGTACCTTGCATATATATATATATATATATATACATATATATGTATATATATATATATATATAATATCTAGTATCATTTCATTATACCACAGTGTATAAGATTCTTTACTTTTATTTATTTACTTTTTAGAAGCAACGAAGGTTAAGTGACTTGCCCAGGGTCACACAGTTAGTGAGTGTCTGAGGACAGATTTGAACCCAGGTCCTCTTGATTTCAGGGCTAGTATGCCATGTAGTTGCCCCTTGTAATAAGATCCTTCAGACAAACAATTTGAATTCATTTAACAAACATTTATTAAGCAGCTCACATGTGTAGGGCACTGGGCAACATACAGAGTGAAAGGAAAAACATATATAACAAATGGTCTCTTCTATCCCATGTGGATCTGGAAGTCTATTAAGCAGATAAGACATAGATGTTGATAGTATAATACTGTTGTTGTTGTTGTTCAGTCATGTACGTGACCCTTTATGACTCTGTGGGCCAAGTGTGTGTGGGGTTTTCTTGGCAAAGATACTGGAGTGATTTGCCATTTCCTTTTCCAGCCCATTATACAGATGAGGAAACTGAAGCCCAGAGTCACACAGCTAGTAAATGCCTGAGGCCAAATGTGAGCTTTGGTCTTCCTGACTCCAGGCCCAGTGCTCTAAGCACCAAGTCACTTAGCTGCCCCTATGCAAAATACAAAACCACAGGAAACCCCAGGTGGGAGGTTGCTACTGAACAGCTGTTCCTGGGGACCAGGGGAGATTTCTTGGAGGAAGTAACATTTTATTGGCAATTTAAAGTATGGGTGGAAATGGAAAGGCCAAAGGGGACATTCCAGACATGAAGAACAGAGTGAGTAAACCACAGAAGTAGGAAAGGATGAGAGGGTGTGGGAGTAGAAGTGGGTGTTATGTTCAGGGGGACAAAGGGTAGTTCCATTTCCCTGGAGAATAGAATCCGTAGGAAGAAATATTTTTATGTGATAAAACTGGAAATATAGCATAGTGCCAGATTATGCAGGGCCTTGAACGTCAGACAAAAATTTTGAATTTAACATAGACTGTAGGGAACTAATAGAGATTTTTGAGCAGCTGACTGACATAACCAGGTATAGGCAGAAGGAAGACTAGTCTGGTAGTGGTATGATGGATAGATGGGAGGCAGAAGACACAGAAGGCAGAAAGGCTACAAGAGCCCATTCTTACAGTCAAGGTATACGGTATGAATTTTAAGGCTTAACTGTGCACTCTACAATTTAGCTATGCTTTTAAAAATACCCAAATTTTTTCATTTTTCCAAGTGGGTGCTCATAGATCTAATGTATATACAGAAAAAATGGCTTACATTTCAGAATTAGCTGGATAATTAGTTCCACTATCAGAATTCCTCTAGGCATTAGCATTTATTTTTTCTTCTTTTATTAATTTGGTTTTAGTTTTCAACAATCACTTTCTTAAGCTTTTGAGATTTAAATTTTTCTCCCTCTCCCTCCCTACCTCCCTCCTCAAGACGGCATGCAATCTGATATAGGCTCTCTATATACATTCCTATTAAACATATTTTCACATTAGTCAAGAATTAGAACCAGTAGGAGGAAACACAAGAAAGAAGAAACAAAACACAACAGAAGAAAAAAAAGCAAATAGTATGCTTCAATCTGCATTCAAACTCCGTAGTTCTTCCTCTGGATGTGGGTAGCATTTTCCTTCATGAGACTTTTGGAGATGTCTTAGGTCCTTGTATTGCTGAGAAGGGCTAAGCTGATCAAAGTTAGTCATCACATAACATGGCTGTTACTGTGTACGACATTCTCCTGGTTCTGCTCACTTCACTCTGCTTCAGTCCATATGAGTCTTTCCAGTTTTTTCTGAAGTCTGCTTGCTCATCATTTCTTACCGCACAATAGTATTCCATTAGGAGTTAGCATTTAACAGTGAAAAACTTGCCAGTGACACAAAGCTGGAAGGGATGGCTAACGTTTTGGACAACAGAGTCAGGATCCAATAAGACCTTGACAAGCTACAATGACAGGCTGCATCTAGTGGGAGGAAATTCAATAGAGATAAATATAAAGTTCCATTTTATTGTTGTACAGTCATGTTTTCTTGGCAAAGATACTAGAGTGATTTGCCCTTTCCTTCTCCAACTCATTTTACAAAGGAGGAAACTGAGGCAAACAGGGTGAAGTGACTTGCCCAGAGTCATTCAGCAAGGGTGTCTAAGGTTGGATTTGAACTTAGGTCCTCCTGACTCC
The DNA here is from genome assembly GCF_003287225.1 of Phascolarctos cinereus. Classification (NCBI taxonomy): domain Eukaryota; kingdom Metazoa; phylum Chordata; class Mammalia; order Diprotodontia; family Phascolarctidae; genus Phascolarctos; species Phascolarctos cinereus. The sequence goes on along the minus strand of NW_027555514.1, from coordinate 236,299,386 downwards.
AGGCCCAGTGTTCTATCCGTTGAGCCACCTAGCTACATATACTAGGGTTGAAACATTTAGCTGCTTTAGAGCAGGATAGGGAAGGCACGGCTAGACAAAGGCTCACGTGAAAAAGACACAAGGCTCTCACTGTACTGTCAGTTCATTAGGAATCAACAAGGTGAGTAATGTTGTCCTTCAGTCATGTCTGACTGTGGCCCTGTATGGGGTTTTCTCAGCAAAGATACTGCAGTGGTTTACCATTTCCTTCCCCAGCTCATTTTTTTACAGGGGAGGAAACTGAGGCAAACAGGGTGAAGTGACTTGCCCGGGGTCATATAGTTAGTAAATGTGTGAGGCTAGATTTAAACTTGTGAACAAGGGTCTTCTTGACTCCAAGCCCAGGGCTCCATGGTAGCCAAAAAAAGCTACAATGACCTTATGTTGGAGCTCATGGTGCTCATGGTGAAGAACAACAAAGCCCACTGTCCTCTACTCTAACCTGAGACCATACATGTTCTGTTCTGCAGGCCGTATTCAATCAACAAACCAGGGTGTATACAGGGGAGAGCAACCTGCATGTTGAGAAAGCTGCAGATTATACCATAAGGGGATCATTTGAAGTGGCCTACAGATGGTTCACTAGGTGGTTGTGGTTGTTGTATGTCATTCATTCTCAAAGAAGACCATGACATCAGGAAGATGATGCCGTGACTTGAATTGGATTTAAGTGAGGGAGGACTGTGTAGTCACCTGCCTCACTTTCTCCTCCAGAGCCTTCTGGATCCAGTGGCAAGATATAGATCAGGAAGACTGGAGATGGCCCCCGATTCACTAGGAGAAAAGACTTAACTAAGGTGATAGCATCTGTCTTCAAGTGTTTGAAGGGCTCCACCATGTAAGAGCAGTTTGACTTGCTCTGATTGGACTTACTGGGAAGAATACTGAACAATGGGTAGAAATTTCAAAAAGTTCTATTTAAGCTCAATTTTTTTAAAGCTTCACAACAATTCAAATGGTCTGAAAATGAAGGTTCTCAGAAGGTTGAGGGTTCCTTAACACTAAAGATTATTAAGAAAAGATTGGATGAGGACCTGTTGGTGATGTTGTAAAGGGGGGCTCTTATTCAGGAAGGGGTGAAACCAGGGACCTCTGAGATCACCCCCAACCCTGAGATTCTCTGATGATGCCTCTTCTACACTATCCTACATAGTGAGTTTTAAATTCTATTATTTTATGACAATAATGGCTTGCTTTTGACACATACAAGGAATTAAAATGGTTTGGGGGGGATAGAGCTAATTTTTAGTGTAAAATCAGTTATTTAGAGCATCAGTTGGTTGGCAATGATCTCATTGCCCTCAATAGTAATCATGAAGTCTTAATATGAGAATAAGATCGAAAATAAAGACCTTTATTCTCCATTTCAAGGTGCAAAAGGGGCCACCTGTCTTCTCTTGTAGATACAGAAGAGGGGAGGGTAAGGAGCTTGAGGAAAATCTTTCCTCCACTTTCTTACTTCTTGCCCCACCTTTTTGTTCTTCAAAAGCTCACCTGGTTTTAAGAGACTGATGTAGCTGCTGACTAGAGGGTTTAATCATATAATTTCCCAGTTGAAGAAACAGACATTTTCCAGAATGTCATTCTGTTAAAAGTCAGAACAGAGCCCCGTCTCCACAAAGGAGCTGTGTGATATCACTGTCGGGGAGTTACACCCCCAAGGTCTTTGACAGAGGAGGTGGCACACACATGTTTGTCATTTCTAGTAGTAGTTAGTATCTCAAAAAAGAGGTCAACTAGGCAAAGGGAAAGATAAAAACACAGAGGAGAAATGTTTCACAAACCCTCGAGTGCTACACGAAAGCCAGTTATGATCATTTTTATCATTCAGCATGGTTAGCTAGGGAAATCACCCAATAATTAGAGTTATGCAAGAGAGAAATAGGCAGAGGCAGCTACGTGATATAGTGGATAGAGCACCAGCCCTCGAGACAGGAAGATCTGAGCTCAAATACAGCCTCAGAAACTTATTAGCTGTGTAACCTTGGGTAAGTCACTTAACCCTGAGAGAGAGAGAGAGAGAGAGAGAGAGAGAGAGAGAGAGAGAGAGAGAGAGAGAAGAGAAGAAGAAGAAGAAGAAGAAGAAGAAGAAGAAGAAGAAGAAGAAGAAGAAGAAGAAGAAGAAGAGGCTGCCTTAGGAAGCCTTAATGATTTCCACATTACTAAAGTCTCCAAGCAAAACTTGGATAGCCACATGTTAAATATTTTACAACATAGCTTCTTGTTCAAGTCTTCATTGGATTAGATGGTCTCTGAAGTCCCTTCTGACTCTAAATTCTATGGTTTTATGAATAGCTTTTGCTTAAAGTTGTCTAAAATATAAAATGAAGGTTGTAAGAGGAATCTACAGCTGACAAACAATGCACCTAGAATTACTCCCAAATCCTCTAAATCTCCTACAGAATTCATGTTGTAGGTGGCAGCTAGGTAGGACCTTGAGTTCAAATCTAGCCTCGATCACTTCCAAATGATGTGACCCTAGAGAAGTCTCTTAACCTCAATCTGCCTCTGTAAAATGGGTATAACATTAACACCCGCCTTCTAGCATTAATGTGAGGATCAAATGGGATAGTTGTAAAGCACTTAGTACAGTGTCTGGTATACAGTAAGCATTATATTATTATTATTATTATTATTATTACTTTTATCATTATTGTTTTTCAGTCCTTTCAGTCATATCCAATTCTTTGGAGTTTCCTTAGCAAGTGGTTTACCATTTACTTCTCCAGCTCATTTTTTATGGATGAGGAAACTGAAGCAAACAGGGTTAAGTGACTTGCCCAGAGTCACACAGCTAGTAAGTGACTGAGTCTGGATTTGAACTCAGGCCCACCTGACTACAATCCCAGAAGTCTATCCACTGAGCCACCTAGCTACATAGATTTCAGTTCAAACATTCAGCTGTTTAAGAACACTATGGTGGGGACAGCTAGGTGGCAAAGTGGATAGAATACCATCCCTGAAATCAGGAGGAACTAAGTTCAGATCCAGCCTCAGACCAAACACTTGACATTTATTAGTTGTGTGACCCTGGGCAAGTCACTTAATCCCAATTGCCTAAATTAAAAAAAAAAAACTCAATCATGGCTATGCAAAGGTTCATGTGAGAAAGACATAAGACTCATACTCTGCTGTAAGTTGATTAGGACTTAACAGTGTGATTGCTTTTGTCATTCAGTCACATATGACTCTTTGTGACCCCATGTGAGGTTTTCTTGGCAAAGATCCTGGAGTGGTTTGCCATTTCCTTCTCAGCTCATTTTACAGATGAGAAAGGGAGGCAAACAGGGTTAAGCGACTTGCCCAGAGTCACACAGCTCATAAGTTTCTGAGGCCAGATTTGAACGCAGGAAGATGAGTCTTCCTGACTCCAGGCCCAGAACTATCCATGGTACCACCTAGCTGTCCTGTCAGCAGCAGCAGCAGCAGTAGCATCATCTAACCTATGTCCGCCTCAGTTACCTCAACTATAACGTGAATATGGTATAATAGCATATCCCTCCTAAGGTTGTTGTGAGTATCAGGTGAAATAATATTTGTGAAGTACTTAGCATAGTGCATGGCACATCCTAGGGGCTTAAGAAATGCATATTCCATTTCAATTTTATGTGAGGCTCATTTCCTGAGAATTGAACTCATTAGTCCAATAACTTGAAGACAAGGCCAACAAACTGAAAAGAAAAAAAGCTCTGAATTTGAAGTCACAAGTCTTCAAGACCTGGGTTCAAATTCTAGCTCTACTATTGACTATCAACATTATGTTGTTGGTAAGTCCCAATCTTTGAGGACCTCAGTTTCCTCACCTGGAAAATGAAAGGATTGGACTTGATGATCTCTAAATCTCTTGTCTCTAAATCAATAATCCTAAGTCACTGCGCCACTGTGAGACTCAGTTTCCTCATCCATCAAATGGAAATAATAGTATTTGTTCTATATTCCTCACAAGTAGATTTGTATGGCTTTGAGCAAAGTGCTTTGCAACCTAGAAAACGCTATAGAAATGTGAACTATTTGTATTTGAGAGGTCAAATGTTCAATTTTTCTTCCTTGGCATTTAAAGTCTCCGAGGAGAGTGGATCAAAAATTCTATAAATAAGCCAAGTATTGTTTTCTTATTTTTTTTTATGAAGATTCATGTTAACGCCAACCCTTTTTCCAGGATCTCCCTCCCCCTCGTACTGTTAGACCTGTTTGTACTTTGAGTCCAAATGCCAGGGTATATATAATCACGAAGGTTTGCCATTGAGATTTGCTTCTTCTATTTTCAGTGCTTGGCTCTATCTTTGAATCAATAGATGTGGAATCTGAATATTATAAACATGCCAAATTCTTCACTGACAAAAGTATGAGAACTTAATATATTGACAGGAAGGGCCCCAGATTTCCTGTCCAAAATATAGTTGCATTGCATAGATTCGGTGGATAATTTTACTCCATTGTGTGGAACTGAGCATGCTTTATTTATTCTTAATATAACTCCTTAGAATTGTTTTCAGGAAAATGTCAGGGTAATTGTTCAGCTCGGAGCTATGCACCCCCTGTCATTCTCTTGAGAATATTGCTAAAATACACAAAGGATTCCTCCCCTTATCAAAAGGATTGCTTCTAAGCATCATAGGAAAAGGTGAAGAAAGGGTTCAAAGGCAATGGAAATCATTCCAAAATAAAATTCATTGGCTAAGTCCCACAGGGGGCCATGGCACATAAGAACCAGCTCCACCCCGCCCCCCAATCTTCTTTCAGTCTTTACCGTGGAAGGGCTGCATTTTTCACCTGCTTTTGAAATATTTCTTCTAACACCTGTCTCAAATTGTTTCATAGTTTTTCACTCCCTCCCCTTTCCACCCCCATTCAGGTAAGTTAATATGCCACTTTTTTTCTTTTTTGGGTTCACTTGGAGCAGCCTTTTTTTTTTTTTTGCTATGAAAGCAAACAAAAATGAGGCTTCAAAGTTTCACAGGGCAGAGAGGGTTACATTAAAATAATTTAAAAGATGTGGATCACTCAAAATTTATTATTTCAATTATTTTGTGTTTTCAATGAGATTATGAATGCATTTTAGTATAGTGTCCTGACTAAGAAATCAGAAAGAATAATAAATGTAGAGGGGCTTGTGACCTTAGGGGTCATCTAGTGCAGTGCTTCTTTAACCATAGGTCACATGTCCATCTGGGGATGTGAAAAATTTGGCAATGGTAAAAGCTTTCTGAACATGCAACGACCAAAAATTAATTAAAAATCAAACGCATAATGAGTCCGAGGTGTTTCTAGCAGCGCTTACCAGGTATTGCATCCAAACACATAATGAGTCCGAGGTGTTTCTAGCAGCGCTTGCCAGGTATTGCATCGCACAACTTCACTGCAGTCTTGGTTCTGAACACAAAGCAAGCACACTTTGCACTGCACATGCCCTCAGGCCACACAACGCCAGTGAATGCTGCAGAAACAGGAAAAGGGTTTGAGAGTGGTAAATGTCTAAGAAGCCTTGATCCAAAAAAAAAAAAAAAAGAACTGATGAAGATGAAGCCAAGAGGGCTGAGGAGCTTGCCCAAAGCCACATACAGAGGGTAGTTAGTGGCAAAGCCAGGATTCAGACGCAGGTTTTCTGATTCCGAAATCCACCATTCTTTTCACTGAACCAGAATGCTTTCCACATTGGTAGGAGACTTAAGCTCTTCTCTAGACTTTTCTGTTAATCACCTGTGTGACTTTAATCAGAAAGGTGAAGTAACTTGAGGCAAGTCACCACCACCTCTGTGGGTGAGCCTCAGTTTTCTCATCTGTAAAAGGACAGATTTATACTCTGTGGTTCACTCATTCAGTAAACATTGGACAAAGGACTTGAAGGTCCCCTCACGTTCTTTTCTTTACCTTTTTAATAGTCAAATAAGCTTTCTAAAAGTTGACCAGTTTCGGTAAGTCTTAGGTCCATGACTGACAGTGCTTTCTTTCAGTATGTTTGGTTTTTATTACTTCATTTAATATATTCCCAAGTCTCATCAGTGACAGGGAATAGAATAGGCAATATAGTGTTTGAATTGGAGTCAGGAAGTCCTGAATTCAAACTTGGTCTCAGATACTTAACCTTGGCCTGCCTCAAGTTGCCTAATCTGTAAAATGGGGATAATAATAACAAGTTCCTCCCAGGGTTGTTGTAAGGATCAATACATAAGAAATATTAATAAGAAACAACATTTTCAAAGCACTATATAAATGCAGGCTATTATTGTAGTGGTAAAAACTATCTTTTTAATTACCTTACTCATCCTCAAAGTAATTGTCAATTGCAAGTACAGAAATTAAAAAGGGCAAAGAAATTATATATAAAAAGGACAAAGAAATATAGAAACTGGAGAAAGGAGTAAGAATAGAAATAAGAGAATGGTGCTTTTAGTTTTTAACCATCATCATCATCAATATCAGTATCCATTATTACTAATAGCATTAGCCATTATTTACATAATGCTTAAAGTATGCAAAGTGCTTTATAAATATCTCATTTTATCCTCACAATCACCCTGGGTGGTTGGTGCTACTATTCTCTCCATTTTATAGATGAGAAAACTGAGGCAGACAGGTTACATGCCTTGCCCAGGTTCACACAGCTGATAAGAGTCTGGGACTGGATTTGAACTCATATCTTCCTGATTTCAGATGCAGAACTCTATCCACTACACCACGTAAATGCTTACTTTGGAGAGATATTTTTTCCTCAAATCATAACTGTTATTTTAATTCCTTGACTAGGAAATCAGTTCAAGACTATTACTATAACCAAAACCAGTCTGATTGTTCTTCTTCCCCATTGCCATGTACCCTACATTACCAAAGAGCCTTGTGTCTATGGTAAGCCATCTTTGTCATAAAGAGCAGCTGCAAGATTTATACGATCCATCCTAGTATGGCACCTTACACTTATTTTCCATATTTAAAAATAATCATCATGATTAATCAGCTGCAAAGAGGTTGTTCCAGATACTGTGGGCAGGAAGAAATAAGAATGTGTTAAATAATAGGAAATAAGGAATGGAAACATGATGTTTGAGGAAAAAAAGACAAAAAGTGGTGGAAATGAATCACTCAACCTTTCTCTGACTGTGGATTCTTAGCCATATGGTTCAGTGGGAAAAGAAATGGTCTGGAGTCAAAGGATCTGGATTCAAATCCTGACTCAACTACTTCTGTGACCAAGTTAACCTCTATAAGTTTCAGATGCCTCTTGTGAGATGAAACATTTGGGCTAGATTACACTTTATGGTGATGCTCTGCATATTTGAGGATTTATTGTTATTTGAGAGTTTATTATTATTATATTCATTATTATGAATTCCCAACCCTAACTCTTTTTATGGATCTCGTGGGTCAAAGTAAGAATTAGAGGCAATGTGGAATCCTGCAAAGGTCATGAATTAGCCATCAGGAAAGCTTCTCCGCTACAAATTAGCCATATGATCTTGGACGAGTCACAACCTTTGTGTGTCTGTTTGTGTAATACTCTGCAAAAATGTGTGTAGTGATACCTGCCTCACCTACCCACAGGACTGTTGTGAGAAGCAGAGGGCATATATTGAAAATGCTAAACAAGAGGAAGCTTTTTTTTTAACAAAACTACTTCCCACAGCTATGCAAAAATAGGAGATTTTTTTTCAAAAGAAGAAACAAAAGACTATCTTGTAGGGAAAAGTCCTGTGTAAAAGGGCGATGTATCCCAAGGACCCACATCCTTCTGATTTCTATGTGTTGATCTGTTCTGCATGACTAAAAGATGCTGGATTCGTTTGATCACAACTTGGTAGTAGGCAGGATAGACTAAGCAGGAGCGAACTAACTTCTAAACAACTTTCCCCGCTCCTTTGAGATCAAAGAACTCATTCTAAATAATGCTTTTTCTCCTGCTGTTCCATTGGCTAGGCTGGTTTAACCTTTTGTCAGTTTGCCCATCTTGATAATTTTCAAGTTCTAAATCTCTAAAAGGACCGGAGCCATCTATTTATTTTGACACAGTCCTTACTTTACAGAGAGGTAAAACCAACAGGAAGGCAAAGGAGAGTCCCAGAGTCCACACGGCAAATGATCTTCCGTCTCTGAGACTGGCCAGGGCTGCACAGGTGCCCCAGTGTACACTGAGTTAGACACTTTTATAATGCCAATGGTAACAGTGGCTAATCAGCCACCACAGTCAAAGCTCATACAATATACCAAGAATTGAAAGGGAAGGTAGAGGTCATTAAGATTAACTCCTTCATTTTCCAGGTGAGGGAATTTGTCCCACTAGGAGTTAAGGGACTTATCCAAGGCGGCACAGGTAGTAAGGCACAGAGTCAAGATTGGAACTCAGGTCCTGTGACTCCAGGTTCAACATCTCTTCCCATAATAATGTCTAATTTAGATGCCACATTTTTCATAAGCATTCTGTCAAGCAAGCATTTATTGGTGATATAAGGGCAGCTAAGTGGTGAAGTAGATAAAGCACTGGGCCCCAAATCAGGAAGACCTGAGTTCAAATCCAGCCTCAGACACTTCCTAGCTGTGTGACCCTCAGCAAGTCGCTTAACCCTATCTGCCTCAGTTTCCTCATCTGTAAAATGATCTGGAGATAGAAATGGAAAACTGCTCCAGTATCTATGCCAAGAAAACCCCCAAAATGGAGTCATGAAGAGTTGGTCAACACTGAACAACAAAGTGTCTGCCAGGCACTGCACTGGGCACTAAGGATTGGGGCTGTTTGTCCTTAGTTCTTGAAGAGGACCATGGCATCAGGAAGATGATGCCATGCCTTGTAAGTAAATTGGATTTAAGTGAGGGAGGGCTGTGCAAAGTCACCAGCCTCATTTTCTCCCTCATATTCATCTGGGTCCAGTGGCAACATATAGATCAGGGTAACTTAGAGATGGCCCCCAAGTTCTGGGATACAAAGACAAAGATGAAAGAGCTCTTGCTCTTTCCACAGGAAAGCCCAAGCTTAGAATATGTCACAAAGGAGCAATTCAAAGCTCCTGGTTGTAAGTGAGTCTTTTTTATCCCTTCATGGGGCCCTGATGCACTTATATTCTTACTCGAATTTTGTTAGTTGAGTGAGTTGGCCCTTATCAGGGCAGGTTTTAGGCATTATACTCGCTATCCTCTGAAGGCCCAGCAAGGTGGAAGACCCAATCCTATTAAGCAGCAAACCAAGCCGAGATGCCAATCCACACATTGGAGGGGGTGGGCCTAGCAAATATCTTGCCTTGCCCAGCAAGGAACAGTCTCAGCCAAAAAGGAACCAGCAAGGAAAAGGCCCCCTGAGCCAAACAGAGACTCAGTGTGCCTGGTAGAAACATAACAGGCCCGACCGAGATAAAATCCTCAGGAAAAAGCAGACTAACAACATAATAATATCATCATAGTGGATGTTTTCCCTGTCCAGTATGGCATTTCCCACATCTGAGGCTCTCACACCTCTTCATTTGTGATCCCTATTCATGCTCACTCTTCCCTCTGATGATGCATAGATTTGTAGGACAATGTCTCCTGTGGTTAGGGGGAACATGTCCTATTATTACGTTAAGCCTTCTAATTATGCTGTTTTGCTCAATTCTTCTGCTTTCAACTTATTGGGTGCTCTGGGTAATTAGAGAAAATATAGATACATTGACTGGGGGGTTGTAGGCTATATTTTCGAGTAGCTGTAGACCCTCAGAGAACCCTGAACCTGGGGTTGGCTATTCTAGGGACCCCACCTGGGAAAGGGTGTTCCTAAGTGCTATGCTAATTAGGGTAAGAAAAAAAAAAGATTCTTAGAATTAAAGCAGATTAGAATCTTCATTTAGTCCAACCATCCCCAAAACATGAATCTCTTCCACTATATCCCAAGCAAGTGGTCATGTAGATTCTGCTGAACACCCCCAATAAAAGGGAGCTTATTCTTTAATGAGTCAACCATATCCATCTTCATATCACTTGTAATGCTATTTTTCCTGAAAGAAAGGCCGTATAGCCTAGTGGATAGAGATGCAGCCTAAAGCCAGGAAAGAAGGCCTGGATTAAAATCCCTCCTTCTACACCTATTGGCACCTAATTACTTAGTGCTCTAGGCCACTCTCAAAGACAGTAAGTAGTGGAGAATGTTTGCTAGAAGGAGTTTCCTCTCTGGAATGTTCTTGCGCAAATGAAATCACAGCTCCACTTTCTATCCCTGTAATTAACTGTAAGTTGTAGTAAATGGAGAAATGGTGTTGAGCTGAAAAGAACTGAATTCAGATCCCACCATCCCTGAGACAAACCAGCTGTGTGATCCTGAGTGGTTCACTGAACCCCTCGATGCAACTCTCTAGAGGATAAATGACAGAGAAAACACTGATATATAGTGCTAGGAGGAGTCACCCCACTGGTGATTTCTTATACTAATGGAATCACAGATTTGTTCCCAATCTCCTCTAGCTTCCTTATTGAACAAAAATCTGCCTCTCTTATAAATTCCACCCACCGGCCCTAGTTCCCACCTCTGGGACCAATTAGAATAATAGCCTTCCTCCATAGGACAGCTCTTCAGGTATCTAATGATTGCTCTCGCTCCCTTCCCCCTAAATCTTATTTTCTCTTGGCTAATCAGTTCCTTTCAGCAGTCTGTTTGTGACTTGGTTTCAAGTGCCCTCATCTTGTTCACACTCCTTTCCTGTCTCATTTATTCTCCTGAAATGTCAGCCAGAGGTATACACACAGAGTACAGCCACCCCCAACACTACCACTCCCACACTCAATTTATAATATTGGATTTAATCTCTTTAGGGATGAGAGAAAATGTTCAACCTACAGGTAGGCCACAGGACACAAGGAATTCAGGGGTTTGTGGCTTATTTGAGATGGCTGGTTGTTATAGATATTGGAAAATGTAGGGAAAAAAGCAAATGCAAAATAGTTTCATGAGGGCTGGGGTGGGGGGGGAGGGAAGGCATTACTCCAGGATTTTACTGGTTGGGCTCTGAGCCTGAAGTTTTTGTTATATGATTTTATTTCATTTCCAGACTCTTATCTCAGGTTTATTCTTGTTACATCAGTTGCTACTGGTTTTAACTTGTACACAGGAAACCACAGTGCCAATCAACTTAGTTCCCAAGGTGACAGGAAATTCTGGTTGGTCAGATGTTAATTGTGCTCGCCTACAATGCTCCACCCATCACATTTTCTTCCTTTCTGGCTGAACTTAAGACAAATTAATCAGTGGCCAACATCTGGCAGACAGTTTGGGGGGCTTGTCAGGGATTTGTTGAGCTGACAAGTTGAAAATTAAAATACAGCCAACAAAAGTTGAGGAGACCGTCCGTGATGGTGCCAGTCTCCCTGGAGGACTGGAGAACCATCCTGGGGCATTTGCTTTGGAAAAGGAATTTTGTCTGATGGCCCAGCCCCTACTAGCTCTGTTTGGTTGTACAGTTGACCCCACCCTTTTCTGTAAAGTACAAAAAATGGCAGCTGGGGCTGGAGAAAAAGAATGTTAAGCTTTTTTGCAGGTCTCCGTTGATTGAGATTAATCTGTGGCCTCCTGCACAGCTGACACATTCCATTCCACATGATCATTACTTCTTCCTAATTGCTCTGAGAAAGACCACATCTATACTCCTAGAGCACTAAAGATTTTTTTTTAATGTAGTTAAAAATCTGAGCTAAACTCAGCTTTGTTTATTCTTTTCAAACAATAAAAGGCAATCTGGCTTAATGGACAGAGCATTGTGTTTGGAGTCAGAAGACCTGGGTTTTCTAGCCCTGTTCTGTCTCTAACTGTGTGACCTCTAGCAAATTGCTTTATTTCTCTGGACCCTTGTTTCAAGGGATCAAAATGATCCCTTCCAACTCCAAGGCCCAGATAATGCTAATGGATATTTAAAAGTTTTTTAGGGAGTTTCTTCTCTCAAAAGCATTACTTATAAACCTCTGAATACTTCAACATACCTGTGATTTCATTGATGTGAGTATCCCTTCTCTCCACTAGTATAAATTGCAGGCTACCCATGACACCTCACCCAGTCCTGTCACCTTAATGGTGACAGGGCAAGAATTATTTTGTCTTTTTCTAGTTTCTAGTTTTTGCTTACCCAGCACATTGTAAGTACTTAATAAATGCTTGTCAACTGACTGATTGATCTTATATTTTAGGTATCTTTCAGTCTTTCAAAAGGAAAAAAATAGTCTTGCAACAGAAAGGTCATTAGGTCAAATATAATGAGCTAAAATAGATAAGAATCTTTCCATCGGGCTAATGTGAATACAAAAGAATATACTGTATTAGGACCAAGTGTTCCTGACAAATATTCAAGAAATATCTCTCTGCCCCAGTGGAGGAAGGTGACGTGAAGATAAACCTAAGAAGGGCAGGTATGTTGGACCGGATAGACTTTTCCTGTTCTTGAGATATCTTGTGTACTTATACAGGAAAAGCATTCTTATTTTACCCAAGGCATATGCCTGTTCTAGGCTCTGGTCCTAAAATCATTCTGAATTCTGGTGACAGAGAAAGGGAAAAGCCATGGGTAAGAGAGTGGTTGGCAAATTATAAATTCATGATACATGAGAAAGAATGATGGATTTGGAGTCAGAGGTCTTGAGTTCAACTTCTAGCTTTGCCACTTGCTATCTCTTTGACTTTGGGGCAAATCTTGGGGCCTCCGTGTTCTGATCTCTATAATGAAGATGTTAGAGACAGATGTCTCCTAAGGTCCATCTCCGCAATAAATCTCATAGGATCATAGACTTAGAGTGAAAGGGGATATCGAAGCCATCAGAACCAATCCTTTCATTTTACAGATGAGGAAACTGAGGCACAGAGAAATTAAGTGCCTTGCTCAAGGTCACACAATAACAGAGACAATCAGTGGACAGGCCATGTACACCAGAGGTAACCCCCAAAGATTGGGAAAATGTCAATCCACTGACAAGTTGGATGGAAAGTCAATGGGAGTGGATGGGCAAGAGTGGACAGGCCCACAATAGGCATCATTGGAGGGAATGGCAAATAGCTACACTGATTAGCTCACAGATCCATTGGCCTACCCATTGGTTTCTTTTGCACAGTTTTCCTCACAAGCCATATAGAAATATATCAGACCCATGCTCATACTCTCTTTATTTAAGAGCAATGAGAACAGTATAAGAAGACAGTGTAACAAGAGAAGGGAGTTTCCATTGGTCATTATGGATGGGGCTTATGGACATTTTGGAGACCATGTGATTTTTTTAAACCCTATAAGGCCTTTCTTTGTAAAATATTTCAACTCACCTCTTTAGTTTTATTCTTAGCCTTGGCCTGGAAGAGGAAGGGTATTGTTTAATTCAACAATTCACCCAGTACTGATTTGGTATTCAATCACTATATGCCACCCACTGTGCTAGGTGCTGGGAATTAAAAAACATAAATGAAACAGTCCTTCCCCACCAGGGATCTTACGTTCTACTGGGAAGCCAAACATGGACATGTATATGTAAGCACAACATGATTTGAGGAAGGCGTGCACTAATAACAAGGGGGACCACAAAGGGCTATATTTGCTACCTATCTGTGTGACCTTGAGCAGGTCACAGTCTCTATGGGCCTCAGTTTCCTCATCTGTAAAATGATATTGACCTAGAAGGGCTGAAAGATATCTTCCAGCTGTAATGTTATGAATGATGGCTTTGGGGAAGTAATAAGGAATTGAGTTGAGGCAGCCAGAATCTTTTAGCACTCTCCTGCTAGTGATATTTGGTTGTGAAATGGCTGGCCGAGGTTGAATTTGCAGTCTGTGATCATACAGCTAGCATTTTAAGATTTGCAAAGCTCATTTACAAATATTATCTGATTTGCTCCTTATAACAACCCTGGGAGGTGAGTGTTGTTATTACCCCCATTTTCCAGATGAGAAAATGGAGGCAAACAGGTTAAGTGACTTGCCCTAGGATCACACAGCTAATGCATGTCTGAGACTGGATTTGAACTCAGCCCTTCCAGGCTCCAGGTTCAGTGCTCTATCTACTGCTTGTTTAAGTGTATACCGGAACCTTTGTTTGTAGTGAATGATTTGTGTTGAGTAATTTTAGTCAGGTTTGATTCTTCCTGAACCCATTTAGGGTTTCCTTGGCAAAGATACTGGAGTGGTTTGCCATTTCCTTCTCCAGGTCATTTTACAGATGAGGAAACTGAGGCAGACAGGGTCAAGTGACTTTCCCAGAGTCACACAGTTACTAAGTGTCTAAGGCCATGTTTAAACTCAGGTCTTCTTGATTTCAGGCCTGGGGCTCTATCTACTGTACCACCTAGCTGTCTGAGCTTTGCTCTGATCAAAACTAATTTTGTCCTAACTTACAGTGGGGAGAAAATTCTAAACTCAGAGTCAGGAAAGACAGGCATGCGAATCCCTCCCCTGGGACTTACTAGCTATGTAATCTTTTCTTTTTTTTTTATTAATTTATTTTGATTTATCGACAATCACTTCCATATACTTTTGAGTTTAAAATTTTTCTCCTCCTTCCTCCCCACCACCCTGATATAGGCTATACATATACATTCCTATTAAACACATTTTCATATGTTTGTTGTAAGTAAGAATTATAACTAATAAGAGGAACCACCAGAAAGAGGAAACAAAACTCAACAGAAGAGAAAAAAATAGCAAACAGTATGCTTCGATCTGCATTCAAATTCCATAGTTCTTTCTTTGGACGTGGATAGCATTTTCCATCACGAGGCCTTTGGAGATATCTTAGATCCTTGTATTGCTGGGAAGGATTAAGTTTATGAGTATTAGGCATTGCACAACGTGGCTGCTATTGTGTACAATGTTCTCTTGGTTCTGCTCACTTCACTCAGAAGCAGACCATACGAGTCTTCCCAGGTTTTTCTGAAGTCAACCTGTTCATCATTTCCTATAGCACAATAGCATTTCATTATATTCATATACCAGAACTTACTCAGCCATTCCCCAATTGATGGGCATCCTCTCAATTTCCAATTCTTTGCCACCACAAAAAAAAAGCCGCTATAAATATTTTTGTATGTGTGGGTCCTTTTCCCATTTGTATGATCTCTTTGGGATATAGCCCTAGAAGTGGCATTGCTGGGTCAAAGGGTATGTACATTTTTGTAGCCCTTTGGGCATAGTTCCAAATTGCTCTCCAGAATAGTGGGATCGTTTTACAACTCCACCAACAATGCATTAGTGTTCCAATTTTCCCACATCTTCTCCAATATTTCTCATTTTCTTGTTTTGTCATCTTGGCCAATCTGATAGGTGTGATGTGGTACCTCAGAGTTGTTTTGATTTGCATTTCTCTAATCAATAGTGATTTAGAGCATTTTTTCAAATGAATATAAATGGCTTTAATTTCTTCATCTGAGAACTGCCAGTTCATATCCTTTGACCATTTATCAATTGGGGAAGCTGTGTAATCTCTTTTTTTGTTTGTTTTTGTTTTTGTTTTTCAGGCAATTGGGGTTGAGTGACTTGCCCAGGGTCACACAGCTAGGTAGTGCCAAGTGTTCTGTCTGAGGCCAAATTTGAACTCATGTCCTCCTGACTTCAGGGCCAGTGCTCTATCCAATGCGCCATCTAGCTGCCCCCTGAAGCTGTGTAATCTTGCTGAGCTCTAAGACTCCTTTTTTATTTTAATCCACAGATTGAGAATAATAATCCCTGAAGTGCTTTCCTGAGAGGATTGTTATGAGAATCAAATAAACAGTGAAAATGACTATGAAAACCTTTCAAAGGTTATAGGCCAGAAGAGTGGCAGAATAATCCTGAAAGAGTAGATAGAGATGTGCCCTTGAAGCCAGGAAGAACTGGGTTCTAGTCCTGCCTTTGGTACATACAGGTCACTCTGGACAAGTCTCCTAATCTAGCATCCCTGTAAGAATGGAAGTATCAGAGAAGGTGTTGATCTATACTGGTGGAGAGAGATTTCTTATTTGGGAGTTCCCTATACTAGTGAAATCCCAGGTCTACTCCCTGTCTCTGTCCTTGGAAAATCTTCCATGATAGACACAGATCTGCTATGTCTGACCCATGTGAACTTTGGCCAGTCACATCACCTGGCCTGCAGGAATCTAAACCAATTAGAGGGCAGGGAGGAGTATCTTTCCCATATGCCCTTGCTTCTTATTCCACTTACTTTCATTGGAAGAGGGAGTTTCCTCACGTGGAAGCCCCCAACTCCATCTAAATGTCAGCTGTTATTGTTCCATCCACTTGAACAAACCGATGTGGGAGGTCTGGTTGTACCACAAGGCAATTAGCTGCTCTATAATGCATTCATCTTCTATAGATTTTCTGTGAAAAAAATTAATTCCCGAGCATTATATTTGACATCTGGCATATGGATGTTTCTTAATAAATTAAGCTTTTTGGATCAATGAGTCCTTAAACATCAATAAGATTTGGGCTATTTCACATGAATTTTTGAAAAGCCCAGATTCTATCAGCATATTTAAGGACTCATTGATCCAAAAAGCATATATAAAG